>NW_023601543.1:50850924-50873146 GCF_014898055.3 Talpa occidentalis
AATCTGCAATTTTTTTTTTTTTTTTTTGTAGAATGGCCACTTCAATAATGTTGATTCTTCTGGTCCATGAGAAGGGAATATCTTTCTATTTCTATGTGTTTTCTATTTCTTTTTTTTTTTAAGATTTATTTATTTAGGGCCTTCCCAGTGGCGCAGCGGTTGAGCACTGGGTTGTGAAGCTGCCCTCAGCCTCTGCAGCACCGATTCGATCCCCGGCTACCTACCAGAGAGGTTCCCACATGGCACAACAGACCTCTCCTGCCACACCCGCTGCTCCCTCAGCAGTGTACTTCTTTGTCAGTCTGCCTGTTCTGCTCCCCGTTCTGGGCTCTGGTGAATTCTCTCACCCTCCCGCACTTCTGACTGCAGCCAGTGCTTGTATAAATAAATAAATCTTAAAAAAAATATTTATTCATACATACATACAATAACTGGGTTATAGGCCAGATGTGTGGGAGGGTGAGAGGATTCACCAGTGACAGAGTGGAGAACAGAACAGGTGGACTGACTGAAATACACTGCTGAGGGGAGAAGTGGGTGAGACAGGCCAGGTCTGCAGCGCCATGTGGGTATCTGCGGACAGCTTCACAGCGCTGCACTTAATGGCCTGCACCACCAGGGAGGCCCCAATGTGTCTTCTATTTCTTTTAACAGTGTTTTTTTTATTTTTCCTTGTATAGGTTTTTCACCATCTTTGTTAGATTATTCCCAGATATTTATTTATATTTTTGGTATGATTGTAATGGCTAGTTTTCTTAATTTCTTCTCCTTCAGACTGATTGTTTTCATACAGGAAAGTTACTGATTTTTTGTGTATTGATTTTTCAAAAGATTTATTTTATTTATTCAAGAACTGGGGTACAGGCTAGATGCACAGGAGGGTGAGAGGATTCACAAGAGACAGAGCAGGGAACAAAACAGGCAGACTGTGGAAGCACACTGGTGAGGGGAGCAGCAGGTGAGACAGGAGAGGTCTGCTCGCCATGTGGGTTGCTCCAAGGCCAGCCTGGATTGAACCCGCACTGCAGAGGCTGTGGACAGCTTCAGAGTGCAGTGCTCAACCACCTGTGCCACCAGGGAGGCCCCTGTGTATTGATTTTTATCCTACTACTTTCTTGAACTGGTTTATTGTTTTAATTAGTTTTTCTGTGGAGTTTTTAGGGTTCTTTCTCTCTATTAATATTATATCTTTTGCAAATAATTATGGCTTAATATCTTTTCCAATTTGGATTCATTTTTATCTTTCTCTTCCCTAATTGGCCTAGCTTGGACTTCCAGTATTACATTGAAAAGTAGTGGTGAAAGTGGACATCCTTGTCTTGTTCCAGATCTTATTGGAAATTCTTTTAGTTTTTCACCCCTGAGAATATTAGCTGTCAGTTTGTCATATATGGATTTATTATGTTAGGTTATGTTCCTTTTTATCTCAAGTTTTTATGAGGGCCTTCATCATAAATTGATGTCAAACCTTATCAGATGCTTTCTTGACATCTATTGATATGATAATATGATTTTTATTTTTATTTTTGCTGATGTGGTGAATTACATTAATTGATTTATGGATGATGGATGGATCATCCTTCTGTCCATGAAATAAAGCTCACTTAGTCATGGTGTATAATCCTTTTGATGCATTGTTGGATTCAGTTTGTTATATTTCATTGAGGATTTTATCATCTATGTTAATTAGGGAGATTTGTCTGTAGTTTTCTTCTTTGTTTGGTTTTTAGTATTAGTGTGATGCTGGTGTTATAAAATGTATTTGGTTGTGATTCTTTATCAATATTCTGAAAGAATTTTATCAGGATAGGCATTAGTTCATCTTTGAAATGTTGGTTGAACTCACTCATGAAACCATCTGCTTCCTAGATTTTGTGTTTAGGGAGTTTTGATTACTATTTCAATTTCATTGCTTGTAATTACTTTACTCAAGTTTTCTACTTCTTTGTTCAGCCATTGGTGATTATTATTGCAAGAATTTTTTCATCTTATCTAGGTTGTTGAAGTTATTTGTATATAAATGTTCATAGTAATCTCTGGATTTATGCTGTGTTGGTTGTAATTTCCCCTCTTTCATTTATAACCCTATTTATTTATTTGGGTTTTCTCCCTCTTTTTTGTGAGACTGGCTAGAGGTTTCTCTATGTTGTTTATTTTAGTCAAAGCACCAGCTTTTGGTTTCATTGATCTTTTGAACTGTATTTGTTTCTATTTCATTGATTTCTTCTCTAAATTTTATTATTCCCATTCTTCTCCTGGATTTTGGGATATTTGTTCCTCTCTTTTTAGTTTCCCAAGATAGGAGATTAAATCGTTTCTTTGGGTTCTTCTTGTTTTTTGATGTGGGCTTGTATGTTGCTATATACTTTCCTCTTAATAATGCCTTTGCTGTGTCCCATATGTTCTGGGAGGTTGTGTCCTCATTATTATTTTCTCTCAAAGTATTTTTTTATTTCTCCTTTGATTTTCTCAGTAATCTAGTAGTCTTTCAGTACTGTGTTGTTCAGTCTCCACATAAAGCAAGATCTCCTTCCTGTCTTTTTTAGTTGATTTCTAGATTGATACCTTGATGGTCAGAAAAGATACATGACATGATTTCATGTATTTATTGATATTTGCCTTGTGATCCAGTATGTGGTCAATCCTGGAGAATGAACCATATCATGACTGATTGCTATTGGTAGGAATTTGAATATCATGTTGAATAGTGTTCATCATTAAGTATGAAATTAAGTATGAAATTAGCTGTGGGCTTTTTTTCATCTATGAACTTCATTATTTTGAAATAATTATCTTTGATTCCTAGTTTTTGGAGTGTTATTAACATGAAAGTGTTTTGAATTTTGTTAAATACCTTTTCTGCAGCCACAGAGATGATAATTTCTCTAATAATAAGATTCACATCTTTTCATGTGTTTATTGCTGATCTGTATGTCTTATTTGGATAAGTATTCAAATCCTCTGCACATGTTCTTTAAATTATTTTTATTATATATTTATTTCCATTCTATCATCTTTATTCTTGTTTTTTTTTTTTAAATTGAGGTAACATAGTTTCACATTGTTGGTTGTGAATTAGAAGCATAGGATCACCCATTTCAGGTGCTGTTAGCATACCCCAATAACCACAACCAAGATACACATTTTCCTTCACCCATAACAAACACTGGAAATCTGATAGAAGAATTGAGGCTACCAGAGGGAGAAAAAGAGGGATAGAACAAAGTGGGAAGGGATCACAAAGGTGTTTGATTCTTTTTATGCTATTGTAAATGGGATTGTTTTCTTTTGTTTAATTATTTGTGTATAAATATCCTACAGATTTTTAATACAACATTTATAGTCTGTCATGTTACTGTATTCATTTAATATTTCTAGTAGCTTTTATTGCAATCTTTCAGGCTTTATGCATGTTATGTCATCATCAACTGTGACAATTTTATTTTTTCCTTTCCAATCTTTGACTTTTATATCTTTCTTGTCTAATTACACTTGCTATGTTTCCAATATGACATTAAATAGTAGTGATGAGAGTGAACGTCCTTGTCTTATTCATCATCTGAAGTCAAAAGTTTCAGTTTTTTCCCACTGTGTATGTGTTGGTTGTGGGTTTTCTATATGTGGTTTTTATTATGTTGTTGTATTTTCCTTCCATACTTATTTTGTTTAGGACATTTGTCATAAAAGTATGTGAGTCTTTTCAAATGAGTTTTCTTCATCTATTCAGAAGATAATATGATTTTTGTTCTACCTTTTTAAATATGTTCTATCACATTTATTGATTTGTGTATGTTGAAGTAACTTTGCATCCATGGAATAAATCTCACTTGCTCATGGCATATATCCCTTTAACATATTGTTTAATCCCATTTGCTAGTATTTTGAGAGGTTATTACATCCATGCTCATCAAGGTTATTCTATAGTTACCTCTTTACATGAAGTACTTGTATGGTTTTGAATCTGGGTAATGCTGGCTTCATGAAACATGCTTAGAAGTTCAGTCTCTTTCAATTTTATGGAATAATTTGATAAGGAGAGTTATTAATTCTTCTTTGAATGTTCAGTAGACTTCACTAGTGAAGCAATCTGTTCCTGAATTTTTGTTTTCTCAGGAATACTTTTAATTACTTTTTTATATCTTACTGATGATTGCCCTATACAGGCTTTCTCTTTCTTCCTGGTTCAGTCCTGGAATGTTTCATGTTACTAAAAGTTTTTACATTTCATTTTGATTATCCAATTTGTTGCCATATAATTATGCAATAATATTATCTTATGGTCCTTTGTATTTCTATGGTATCTGGTGTAATTTTTTTTTTTTACTTCAAATATATTTATTTGTGTTTTTTTCATTTCTTGATCATGAGACTGGTTAAAGATTTGTTTAGTTTGTAAATATTTTCAAAGAACAAACTTTTGGTTTCATTGTTTTTTTTTTTTTAATCTCGATTACATTGATTGTTGCTTTAGTATTTGTCACTGACTTTTCATTTGTTTTTTCTACTACTTCTATTGATAGTATTTTATTTGTAAATTTAAATATTTTTAATTTTTTGTTTCATATTGTTTCATGATATAGGCCTGTTATTGCTGTAAACTTCCCAGTTATTACTGCTTTCTCTGCATGCCATAGTATTTGTTATGTCATATCTGAATTTTCATTTTTTATTTTGAGATTCACCTTTGGTTTCCTCATTGACCTAATAGTTATTCACTACTGTGTTACTATTTTCCAAAAATTTGTGGCTTTCTCTTCTTTCTTCTTTTAGTTGATTTCTATTTACATTGTGATTTGAGAAAATGTTTCATTTGATATCAGTTTTCATATGTTTATTGAGACTTGTTTTGTATTCTAAAATTTGATCTTCCCTTTAGAATGCTTCGTGAATATGTATTCTGTTGTTTTATGGTTGAATGTTATGAGACTATGTTCTTTTTGATTTTCTGTCTGTAAGTGTAGTGTCATGGTCCCTTATATTATTGTGTTGACACTGATTCCCTTTTAGTCTGTAAATATATTGCTTTATACATTTTAGAGTTACTATGTTGGATAGTACATATGTAGTAATAAGTGTGATGTTTGTTATATTGTATAGATCCTTTTGCCATTATAAAATATTCATCTTTACATCTTGTCATCTTTTCAGCTGCAGTCTAATTTATCTGATGAAAATATAAAGCTTCCTGAATTTTTGCATTTCTATTGCCTTATTGATAAGACATTTTATTTATTAAAGTAAATTTATTTCCTTATTTTTAATTGTGGTAATATTTGGATTACACCCCATCAGTTATTACCACCATAGAGCAAATCGTTTATAGTCTACCAATATAGTCCATTTTGCTTTTCTTCCCTCTTTGTTCTTATCCCTCCCCTGTTCTCTCACACTTTGATGGTCCAGTTATTTACTCAGTTATAAAAGGTTAGTTTGGAAGCTCGTCTTTATATCACTCTTAGTTTAATTAATTTAAATTTCATATATTAGTGACAACATACCTTCCAGCTAGATCCACATTAACACAAATGGCATGAGATTATCTTTTTTGACTGCTGAGTAATATTCTATTGTATATACATACCACCTCTTCTAGATCCACTCATGTGTTTGGGGGCACACAAGTTTTTTTTTTTTTTTCAAAATTTAACTATGTGAATAACACTGAAATAAACATGGAAGTGCAAGTTTCATTTTGAATTAGTGATTTAGAATTGTGACAGATTATTATTTCTGGGTTCTCAATTCTATTCCATTGGTTTTTGTGTCTGTTTTTGTGACTGTACCAAGGTTGGGCTTATTGTTGTTGTTGTTGTTGTTATTATTATTATTATTATTACTTTATAATTTAGGTCTGGAAGAGAACTCCATTCTCTTTCTTTTTTTCTTAGGATTGATTTTGTTATCCAGATTTATATGAATTTCAGGAATCTTTGCTCCCATTCTTTGAAAAATGCCATTGAGTTTTTTTTCAGGGGGGATTGTATTGAATATGTATATTGTTTTTAGTACAATGACTAGTTTGAAAATGTTGACTTTTCCAATCCAAAAGCAGTGATTTTTTTTTTCCATTTTGTAGTGTCTTTTTCTATTTCTTTCAACAATGTCTTATAGTTTTCTTTGTGTAGATCTTTAGCCTCATTTGTTTGGTTTACTCCTAGGTGTTTAATTTTTTTGGTACAGTTGTAAATGAGATCACTTAATAATTTCTTCCTCTTCTATCTCATTGCTTATATATAAGAAGGCAGCTGATTTGTGCATGTTGCTTTTATACCATGACACTTTGCTGATTGTTTCAATTAGTTTTTCCATGGAATTTTGAGGGTTCTTTATGTATATTATCATGAAATTTGCAAATAATGATAGTTTTACTTCTTTATTCCCAAATTGGATTTCCATATTATCTTTCTCTTGGTTATTTACTCTTTATAGAAATTCCAGTACTTTATTGAATAGTAGTTGTGAGAGTACTCATTCTTGTCTTGCAACAGATCTTAGTGGAAAAGCTTTCAGCTTTTTACCATTGAGAATGATGTTAGTTTTGGGTTTGTTGTAAGTGGTGTTTTTAAATAAAAGTATGTTCCATTTATCCCCATTTTTTCCAAAGGTTTTCATCATAAATGGATGTTATCTTTTTTTTTAAGATTTATTTATGCATACAAGAGCTGGGGTACAGGCCAGAGGTGTGGGAGTTGGGAGGATCCACCATAGACAGAGTAGGGAACAGAACAGGCAGATTGACTGAAATACACCACTGAGGGGAGCTGCAGGTGAGTCATGAGAGGTCTGCTGTGCCATGTGGGATGCTCCCTGGAGGGCTATCTAACTTGTGCTGCAGTGGCTGCGGATTACTTGATAGGTTGTGACTTAACCCCTTGTGCCACCAGGGAGGCCCAATGTTATCTTTCTTTTTGTTGATGTGGTGGATATATTGGTTGATTTTCTTTCTTTTTTTAAAAGAAAATATTTATTTATGATTACAGGAACTGGGGTACAGGCCAGAAGTGAGAGGATTCACCAGAGACAGAGCAGGGAAAGGAGCAGGCAGAATGACTGAAATACACTGCTGAGGGGAGCAGCAGGCGAGTCAGGAGAGGTCTGCAGCACCAAGTGGGTAGCTCCCTGGCTGGGGATCAAACTCGCACTGCAGAAGCTGTGGACGGCTTTAAAGCACTGCGCTCAATCCCTTGCACCACCAGGGAGGCCCGGTTGATTGATTTTCATGTGCTGAAAAAAACTTGTGTGCCTTTCATGAATCCCACTTGGTCATGGTGTATTATATTTTTAATGCATTGTTGGATTGGGTTGCTAGGTTTTTACTAAGAATTATTGCACTTGTGTTCATTGGGGAGATTGGTCTGTATTTTTTTTTTTTTTACGTTTTGTGCTTGTTTTTTGCATTAGAATATTGTTGGGCTTACACAAAGTATTTGGAGGTATTACTTTCTCTCTTTTTTGGGGGAAGGTCTTTGAGAAAGACAGGCATTAATTCGTCTTTGAAGGTTTGGTAGAATTCACTTGTGAAGCCACCTAGTCCTGAACATTTGTTTGTTTTTTGGGAGAGTGTTGATTACTGTTTCAATTTCTTTGCTTGTAATTGGTTTCTTCAGTATTTCTATTTCTTCCCTATTCAGTCTTGCATGATTGTGTAATTCTAAAAATTTGTCCATCTCTTCTAGGTTATTGAATTTATTAGTGTATATATGTTCATAGAAGCCCTAAGTTTCATTTGCATTTCTGTAGCAATTGTTTCAGTTACTGCTCTTTCATTTTTGCACTGATTTATTTGAGATTTCTCCTTTATTTTTTTGGAAAGCCTTGCTAGAGATTTGTCTATCTTGCTATTTTTTTCCCCAAAGAACCAAACTTTGATTTAATTTACCTTTTGGACTTTCTTTTGAATTTCTTGCATTTACTTTATGCTTTAATTTTTATTATTTCTGTTCTATTGGCTTTCAGATTATTTTGTTCTTTTTCTAATTCATTGAGTTGAAAAATAAGTTTATTTATTTGAGCTCTTTCCTGTTTCTTGATTGGGCGTATATTGCTGTATATTGTCCCTTCTGTACTGTTTTTGTTATGTCCTTTAAGTTTTAGATATGTGTGTGCTCATTCTCATTTGTCTCAAGGTATTTATTTCTCCTTTGATTTTATCAATACCCAGTAGTTTTTAAGTAGAGTGGTATTCAGTTTCCATGTATTAAAGGAATTTCCTGCTTTATTTTGATAATAGATTTCTAATTTGATACTTTTATGGTGAGAACATGTTAGTTATGATTTCAAACTTTGTGAATTTGTTGATATTTGGTGTCTCAGAATGCTCTATGTTCCAGAGAATGTTATATGGACCTTTAAAATAATGTGTATTGGCAGTCCCATGTGTATATCTGAGTTCCATGAGGTCTATTTCTCTATTCTTAGGATATTATAAACCTGTATATTTTCTAGCTAGTTGGTCTCTCCATTGGTGAGAGTGTGGTGTTGAGGTGTCCTACCACAAATGTGTTTTCCCAATGTTTGTTTTCAGAGTTGATCATAGTTGTTTAAGATGTTTTTGTGCTCCTTCATTTGGTACGTATATGTTAATTAATGTTATCTTCCTGATGAATCATTCCCTTATCATTATATAATATCTCTTCCTGTCTCATTATCTTTTTGTTTAATTTCTTTTTTTATTATAAATTTTATTTTTATATTCCCCATACAATTGCAACCCCCTTATTTTGACCCCAATCCCTCCCCTTGCCGCCCTCACCCCCCATAGAGTGTCTCTGGTTCATAGTTGTTTGTTGATTTTGATTTTTACTTTTATAATAAAGTTATTCTTTTTCCTGGTCCCTTATTTAAGTTTTCTAGATTCCTGCTATGAGTGAGACCATCTGGTATTTTTCTTTTTCTTTCTGGCTTATTTTGCTGAGCATGATCCCTTCCAGCACCATTCATATGGCTGCAAATTGCATGTGTTTATCTTTTTTGAATGCTGAGTAATATTCCATGGTGCATACGTACCACATCTTCTTGATCCAGTCATCTATTTTTGGGCATTTGTGTTGTTTCCAAAGCTTAGCTATTGTAAACAGTGCTGCTATAAACATAGGGGTGCAGGTGCTCTTTGGAATTGAAGTTTCTGTGTCCTTTGGGTAAATACTTAGTAGTGGAATTGCTGGATCATATGGAAGTTCTATGTTTAGTAGGTCAAGAAATCTCCAAACAGCTCTCCATAGTGGTTGGACCAGTTTGCACTCCCACGGAAAGCAATATACAGATTCAATGCTATTCCAATAAAAATTTCAATGTCATTCTTCAAAGAAATAGAACAATTATTGATGAAATTCATATGGAATCACAAAAATCCCCAAATAGCCAAAGCTCTCCTGAAAAAAAAAAAAAAAAAAAGAAGAAGGGAATGGATGCATCACAGTCCCAGACTTCAAACTATACTACAAAGCCATAATCATCAAAACTGCATGGTATTGGAACAAGAACAGACACATAGACCAATGGAATAGAATAGAAAATCCAGAAATAAGCCCACCGATTTATGGTCAACTAATATTTGACAAAGGAGCAAAGAATATGCATTGGAGCAAAGAAAGTTTGTTCAATAAATGGTGCTGGGAAAACTGGGTCGCTACATGCAAAAGAATGAAGCTTGACTACTACCTCACACCATACACAAAAATCAACTCAAAATGGATTAAAGAACTAGACATAAGACCTGAAACCATAAAATACATAGATGTCTCATTATCTTTTTAAAATGTAAATAAATTTTGTATGATGTAAGTTTGGCTGCCCCTGTCTTCTTTTAATGCATTTGTTTTCAACCTTTTGTAGGATTGTTTTTCAACCCTTTACTTTGAACCTGTGTTTGTCTTTGGAGTTTAAATATGTCTCTTGGAGACAGAGGATAGATTGATTCTGCTTCTTGATCCATCTAGATATACTGTGTCTTCTAATTGGTGAGTTCAGTCTACTGCTGTTTGTAGTGATTAATGATATGTGATAGCCTTTTGCTGTCTTTTATTCTTAATTTTGAGGGTCAATGTATTTAATTATTCAGTTCTTTGTGTATTTTCTCTCTTCGGTTTAGATGTGCAAACTCCTTTCAATCTTTCTTGGAAGGGTCATTTAGTGTTTTCAAACTCCTTGACTTTCTCTATGTCTGAAAAAGCCTTTATTCTTCCCTCATATCTGAAGGAGAGTTTTGCAGGATAGAGACTTATTAGCTGGAAATTACTATCTTTAAGTATATGGAAATACTGATCCTGTCTCCCCTCACTCATAGTGTTCCTTCAGAGAAATCCAATGTTAGCTTGACTAGGATAAGTTATCTCTTTCCCCCTTGCAAGCTTCAATATTCTTTCTATGTCCTTAACTTTTGGAAATTTCACTACTGCTTGTCTTGGTGTCCAATTCATTTTAACTAGGTATGCTATGGTTCTTTTTAGTTTCCTGGATTTCTACATTTATTCACTATTCTAGGTTCAGGGAGCTTTCTGCACCAATTCTTCAAATATATTTTTGTTCCTTTCTCTTGCTTCCTGACTCTGGTATTCCCATTATTATTATGTTGCCTTTTCTCATGGATTTGGATAATTCTCATAGCATTTCTTCCTTATTTATTTATTTTAAAGATTTTTTTTTATTTTTACAAGATCTGGGGTACAGGCCAGAGGTGCAGGAGAGTGAGAGAATTCACCAAACAGAGCGGGGAACAGAACAGGCAGACCAACTGAAACGCACTGCTTAAGCGAACAACAGTGTGATAGGAGAGGTCTGCCATGCCATGTGAGTATCTCTCTGGCCAGCTGGGGATTGAAACCACACTACAGAGGCTGAGGACAGGTCCACAGTGCATGCTCAACCCACTGCGCCACTGGGGAGGCCTGTTTCTTCCTTTTTAAAACTTAATTTCTCTGTTTCTCTTTCTGTATTCTTTGACATGTGTATTTTCAATTACACTGAGTGACTTATCCACTTATCTATTCTACTTCTGTGACACTCTTGAATTTTTCATGTTCTGTATTTCTTGTTTTAAATCCTGAAACTCAGTATTTTATTTAGAGCTTAATTTTCCATCTTCAGTTTATTGATTTTATTTCTAAGGACATACAGTTTTGTTTTTTTTTCTCTCAGTTTTATTCCTGTTCTTTGAGCAATTCTAAGAGCAATTCTAAGCTCTATACCTGGTAGGGAGAAAATAACTTCCACATCTTTGAAGTTGAGTTCTGAAAACTTTTTCTCCAGAACTACTTTGTGTATTCAAGTGCCCTTTTTTTTGGATTTTCTTTCATCCTATTATTAGCTTTGGGACCCAGCTCCTCCATGTAAGGCTTTTCTGGGAATTGCCTCATGCTGGGAATTGGTCTCATGCTTCTGAGTGAGCTGCTGTCAGGTTCTCAAAGTTACAATGTCTCTAGATGGTCTGGGCTCTCACTGGTCTGGGCAGGCACTGGTGTGGGCTCACAGGAGGTCATAAGGCCTCTGTCCACTCTGGTATCTTCCCTGGCATTGGTCCATGTTCTCTGTGGTTTGGGTGGGCTCTAGCATGCCATGGTCTTGTAGGAGGTTGCAACTATCCTTAACTTTAAATCAATATTTGTATTTACAGCTTAAGAATTTTGTAAGCAATGCTTATTTAAGTTTTACTTTTTTTCCCTCTGGCCACTCTGTCTATTTTGGTTGTAATTTCATATTATTGGTTTGTCACAAACAACATGACACATTTTCCCCCCTATCTTTTTCATGAATAATATGTCATGACTTTTCAACAACCCATTATTTGCATTGAGGGTGATTTGATACATGAGTGCTTGGTACTGCCATTTTATCTTTGG
The DNA here is from genome assembly GCF_014898055.3 of Talpa occidentalis. NCBI lineage: Eukaryota > Metazoa > Chordata > Mammalia > Eulipotyphla > Talpidae > Talpa > Talpa occidentalis. The sequence goes on from NW_023601543.1 coordinate 50,862,762, forward strand.
CATTTTGGTTCTGTCCATTTATTTATTATCTCATTCAATATTTTTTGCTAAATTTATTTTTTAATGACATTTTGGTAGACTATCTTCTTTCAGTATTTCCTGTAAAGCACATGTAGTTCTAGCTGTCTTCTTCCATTTTGGTTTTTTCTTGGAAAGTATTTATTTCTCCCTTATATCTGAAAGAGAATCTTGAAGAATGTAGTATTCTCCATGGGCAATTTTTATATTTGAGTATTTTTAGTTGTAATTCAACTCTCTCTGGGCTGCTGAGAAGTCTTTGATAAGTTACTTTTTTTTTTCCCCCCTGTAAGTACTTTCAACATTCTTTTACTTTATTTATTTATTTTTAAAAAGATTTATTTATTTATTTGTTTGTTTGTTTGTTTATTTATTTATACAAGCACTGGGTACAGTCAGAAGCACGGAAGAGTGAGAGAATTTACCAGAGCCAGAGCAGGGAACAGAACAGGCAGACTGACGAAGAAATACACTGCTGAGGGGAGCATCGGGCATGGCAGAGAGGACTGTCGCACCATGTGGGACTCTTGCTGGCGTCCAGGGATCGAACCAGCACTGCAGAGGCTGCAGGCAGCTTCTCAGCCCAGTGCTCAACCGCTGTGCCTCCAGGGGAGGCCCAACATTCTTTTACTTTAAAATGACACTTTTTAATTGAGGTAAAATCCACTTGACATAAAGTTAATAATGTAATATATACTATCCAGTGGCATTTTCTACATTCACAATATTATCCAAATATCACCTCTATCTAATGCCAAATATTGTTAACTTTTCCTAAGTGAGGAAAAGTTTCCTAACACACTAAGAAGATAGCCCTCATTATCCCCTTTCTCAGTCTCTCCGATATGCAGCAACCATAGTATCATCTTTGTATTTGCACAAAACCCCCATGGTGTTTCAATAAATGGAATCAACTTTTGTGATCTTTTCTATTTGAATTCTTCCACTTAGCACAACATTTTCAAAATTCATTCATGATATAGCATGTATTAATATTTCTTTTTTGTTGTTCAATAATATGCAATTCTATCAAAATAGCACATTTGTTTATACATTTATCAGTTGATAGTAGTTGCTTATCCATCTTTAAGTTGTAGAGTATGGTTGTTATAAACACTTGTGCGCAAGTGTTTGAATATTTTTCCATCTTTTTTTTTAAATCTCACATCTAAGGTTGGAATTGCTGTACCAAATGGTAATTTCACATTTAACTTACTGATGATCTGCCAAACTCTTTTCCAAGGAAGCTGAAAAATTTATATTTTTTTCCAGGAATATAGTAGCATATCAACTTCTCCACATCTTTATTAAAATTTGTCATTTTCTGGATGGTGATGATGATGATGATGATGATGATAATGATGATGATGATGATAATGATGATGATGATGATAGCAATTCAAGTGGGTATGATGCTCTCATGGCTTTGATTTACATTTACTTTATGCCTAGTAATGGTGTCATCTTTTCTTATGTATATTTGTATATTTCCTTTGGAGAAACATCTATTCAAATCTTTGCTCATTTTTAAATTTGTTTGATACTATACTTGATTTTGAGTTTTAAGAGTTCTGTTGTTTTATGTTCATTGATTTTTGCATTTTGAATTATCCTTTTTTTTTTTTGAAAAATCAGACATTTTCCCCACATCAATTCTTATGTCTCTTTGTCTCTTTCCCTGTCCACATCCTCTTAACCTCAGAGCTTTCAGGATATTTTTTGATGTCCACCTGGTTCTGAGTGTCATACATTATTAAATTGTTTGCTATATAAATGCCTATTATTTATTTTTATCATTTTGACTTACTTTGCTGCACATAATTCTCTCACATTCCTGAATTTGTTGAAAATGGCTACATATCATCCTTTCTTGTGACTATGTAATACTCCATTTGTGGATACAGCGAATTGTCTTGATTCAGTCATCCATCAATGGAAATTTATGCTGCTTCCATGTACTAGCTGTTGTAAATTATGCTGCTATGAAAATTGTGGAACATATGAGGGTTTTTGTTGTTTTTGTTAATGGTTGCATATTCTGTGGATATATGCCTAAGAGTGGGATTACCAGGTCACATGATATTTCCATTTTCATTTTTACAGGTAAATCCAGATTATTTCTTATAATGGTCTCACAGTTCACATTCCCACTAATAGTGTATTAAAGCTCTTTTTCTCTGTATCCTCTCCAACACTTGTTGCATGTCTTTTTTAATATGTGCCATTCTCTTGAGCATGAGATGGTATTTCATTGTAGTTTTGGTCTGTAGTTTTGGAAGTGATGAAGATTTTTTCATGTGTCATTTGCATTTGGCTTTTTGGATATCTTCTTTGGTTAATCACCTATTCTTATCTGCTTCCTATTTATTAATTGTGTCATTTGTTTTGTCATTGTTGAAAGGTATGGCTCTTTTATATATATTTGATATAAACATCTTCTCAGTTATATATATATTTATGTGTGTATATATATATATATATATATATAAACTGAATATATATTCTCAGAATATATATATTTTCTCCCATTCAAGGTATCCATGTAATCATTTTGTATTTTCTTTCACTGTCTAGAAGATTTTTATTTGAGGCAATCCCAATTTTTATTTCGTGTTTTTAATTTCCTTGCCATTGGAGTTACGTAACCAAAAATGTCTTTATTATAGATATCATGGAATATGTCACCAATGTTTTCTTCTATGCATTTTATTGTTTCAGTTATTATATCTAAATTTTTAATCCATTTAAAGTTTAATTTTTGTGTTTGATGTTAGCTATTAGGTGTTTTGTGTTTGGTGTTAATCCAACTTAATTCTATTATGTGTTTCTTTCCATTTTTCTCTACACCACTTATTAAAAAAATTGTCTTTTCCCCATATTATGGTCATGGTGACTTATAGATTGGATACTGGCGTATGCATGAATTTACTTTTGAAATTTGATTCAGTTCCATTGGTAGATATATTTATTTTTGTGCCAATACATGGTTTTCAATACTGTTGTTTTCAAGTAAATTTTGACCTCAATTAACATACCTATATTTCTCTCATTTCCCACTTAATTTTGCCATTTAAGACTTTGTATGGTTCCATGTAAATTTCAATTTTTTGTTCAGTTCCTTTGGAAAATACTGCTGGTATTTTGATGAGGATTGTGCAATATTGATAAAATTTAATCACGATAGTCATTTTGATTATATTGACTGTTTCTACCCATAAGCAATTAGATATCATTCCTTCTTGTTATGTCACTATCAAAGTTCTTTAGTAATGTCTTTATAGTTCTCATTAAAAATTTTAAACCACCTTTTTTAGGTTAATTCTGAGGTATTTAATTAATCTTGAAGCAATTATAAGTGAAGTTATTTTCTTATTTTTCTTCTTGTACATTGTTTTATGTAAAAAAAATAACGATATCTGTATGTTGATTTTTTGTAGCCTACTGTTTTGATGTATACCTTTATTGTTTCTAAAAACATTTTGATGGTATCTTTAGGATTTTTTATATATAATATCATGGCATCTGTGAATGATAATTTCACAGATTCTATTCTGACATTGATCCCCTTCATTTCTTAGGTTTTTATCATAGCTCCAACCAAAACCTCTCATACTAAGTTAAACAGAAGTGACAATGGCCATCTTTGACTTATTCTCAATATTAATGGGAAAGTGTTCAGTTTTTTTACCATTGAGTATTATATTGGCTGTTAGTTTATGACATATTGCCTTTATTTTATTGAAGTAGGTTCATTTTATTCCCATCTTTTTGAAGAGGTTTCATCACAAATGTGTGCTGAGTTTTCTAAAATGTTTTCTCTGCATCTGTTGATAATATCAATGATGTTAATCTTTATTTTTGTTGATGTGATGTATTACATCATATGATTGACAAACATTAAAACATTCCTGACCCCCTGGGATAAATCCTACTTGATCACATATTATAGTCTTTGTGGTATATTTTTGAATTAGATTTGTTGATATTTCATTGAAAAAATGTGCATCAATATTCATCAGATATATTTCTCTATAATTTTCTGTCTTGTACTCTATCTGGATTTGGTATTAGGTTAGGTTTTTATCAGAAAATGTATTAGGGAGCAATCTTTCTTGTGCTTAAAAAACAATTTAAGTGAGGTGACATTAATTCTTCTTTATAAATCACACTCTTCTATGCCATATAATGAGATTAATATGTTGGTGCATTCAGTGCATTAGTATTTTGGTGAGACATTTTGTAACTTTTTCATGATAATTTCCTGGCTTTAGTATTAGGCTGTTTCTGGACTGATAAAGTGCATTAGGAAGTTTTTATCACTATTTAGATCATTTTGAATAAGATAAATGTTAATTATTAAAATGATTGGTAATAACCAAAATGCAGCCACCTGGAGATTATTTTCCTTTAACGGAGATTTTGTTTTTTTTTCACTCTGTTTTGTCTGTGTAGGTATTTTATTGCTTTAGAATAAGTTAAGGGATTTGTGCATGTTAGAACATATATTGGGTCATAGTATTCTCATTATAATCTTTTTTAAAAAGTCTCCAATATTGTATTAGTTTCTCCAATTTAGGTAAGTTTTGCTAAATGCTTGTCAATTTTGTTTATCTTTTCAAATAAAATATTTGAAAAGTTTTAGTTTTAGTTTTATTCATTCTATTTTATTGTCCTTAATTTATTTTATTTTCATTCTTATCCTTGTTATTGCCTTCCTTTTATTAGTTTGGGTTTAATCTCCTTTTGCATTTCTATTTCCTTTATATGTAAAGTTAGGTTATTGATTTGGGATTCTTTTCCCTTTTCAGTTTAACATTTACAGTTATAATTTTCACTTTCAGCACCACTTTCTCTACATAGCATAAATTTTATACTTTGTTTTCATTTTTACTCATCTCAAAGTATCTTCTAATTTCCCTGTTACTTTTCTGACACATGTGCTGCTTAATAGGTTTAGTTCATTTTCACATGTGTAGATTTCTTAGTTTTCTTTCTGCTATTGATTTTATTTATTTATTTATTTATTTATTTGTTTGTTTGTTTTTAAAGATTTATTTATTTATTTATGCAAGCACTGGGTACAGTAAGAAGCACGAGAGGGTGAGAGAATTCACCAGAGCCAGAGCAGGGAGCAGAGCAGGCAGAAGGACCGAAGTACACTGCTGAGGGGAGCAGCAGGTGGCAGGAGAGGTCTGCGCACCATGTGGCACTCTCACCCAGTGGCTGGGGAGCAGCCAGGTATCGAACTGACGCTGCAGAGGCTGCGGGCAGCTTCGCAAAACAGCGCTCAACCGCTGCGCCACCAGGGAGGCCCTTTGCTATTGATTTTAATTAGGAATTGCTGTTACTGCTATTTTTTATAATTAATTTATTTTCTTCCAATTCACCATTTTGATTCACTGCTTTATTTCTCTTTGAAATATTTTTTTAGTTCTTTATCTTTCTGGTTACCTGAGTGATTACAGTTAACATACTAACTTTATAAAAATTAAGTATGAACTAACAAATTAGTATAGGCATTTTCTACTTACTCTTTTATAGCGCTGACTCTCTTTGTTATCATCAAAAATTTTATCTTTACATATTTATGATCATAGACAAAAATATAATTATCTGCTAATAAACTCTTCTAATAATATATCTCTTTAGGTTACTATATTTTTCATCATATTTTCTATTAGTTGTTTTTTTGTAATTTAATCTCTGTCAATATTCTCATTTTGTTCCTATATCATTTTCCTGGTTTCATTATTTCTCTATGTTTTCCTTTGCCATTTTATTATATTTAAGATAGTTGATATAAAGTCTTTCTCTAGTAACTCCAATGCCAGTGCTTCCTCAAAGATGGTTTCTGTTCATCGCTAGTTTTTCCATTATAAATGAACCAGCCACACTTAGTATATTATAATTTTTGTTGAACACTAAATATTTGGATATCATTATGTGGTAATGGAAATCAGAATCTCTCCCCTCCCTGGAGTTTGATGACAATTTTTTGTGGGTTGTGATTTTTCCCTTAGTGAATTTTCAAAATTGTTTTTGTTAAGTCTGTATTTTTCATTTTATGTAGCTATTTTGGTTTGTGTTCTACACATTAATGACATGTCAGTGTCTTGGCAATGTCCAAAATCCACAAAAGGAAAAAAAGAAAAAAATAATATATTAAAAATACACTTAGTCTATTAGATTGGATCCACAGTGGTGCCCATATTCACACTTAGCTGGGCTATTTTTCTGCTGTTTCTTAGCCAGATTACCTGCTTCTGCAGAGTCTGAATGGTGGCCAGAATTGAAGGCTTTGGTTGCCTCAAGCTCTTTTAAACCAATTGTCCAGCTCTGCAGATGCATGTAGCCTTTTATTTTCCCTGGTATAAAAAGAGCTCTAAAACACCATTATCATTGCAATATCTCCATTCACGATTTCTTCCTTACCAAGATTTTTATTCTGATAATTACTTGTCTCTATTTTCCCTTGTTCCCAGAATTCTGCAACTTTTGTATTTTTAAATATTTTCACAAAATCCTTCCCAGAGATAATGTCATCCTTAAGACTTCTCTAAGTGGAGCACAACAATATCAAGTCTGGTCCTTCAGTGAGTTTCTAGATAGTTCAAAACTCATACTAACATTCTTTGAGAATAGGTAAATAGTGCTCATTTTTTGAAACTAGAAATGTGTATGGAAAGTGCAGATTGCTCTCCTCATGGTTATCAGAAATCTGAGTATGGGGCCTCCCCAGTGGCAGAGTGTGTTGAACATCATTCTGTGAAGCTGTCTGCAGCCTTGGCAGTGCAGTTTCAATTCCGGCTGGCTGGCAAGAATCCCACATGGTGCCGCAGACCTCTCCTGTCACACCCGCTGCTTCCCTCAGCAGTGTATTTCTGTCATCTGCCTGTTCTGCTTCCTGATCTGTCTCTGGTAAATCCTCTCACTCTCCCACACCTCTGGCCTGTACCCCAGCTCTTGTATAAAAATAAAAGAAATCTTAAAAAAAAAAGAAATCTGGAGTTTGGGTAACAGGAGATAGACAGTTGAAAATACACATTATGCTTTTACTTCAATGCAGGAACTTCTCTCTTTACCAAGATAGCCCATAGCAGTATTTTTTTGAGATAGACCACATAATTCCACAAAAGTTTATTGTGACAGCTATTTTCTAGTCCATTAGATGCTTTTGATGAGGGTCTATGTCTTGTATTTTCACAGTGTGCTGTTTCGGTGACATATGATTTGTCAATGTTATAGTCATAGTTTAAGCTTTCATATAGATGTTATTTTTTTTTTAGTTTTCATACTGTTTAATATTGTAAATCATATGTATGGATTCTTTTGTTTTTTTTTTTAAATTTAAAGAGCATATATTACTATGTGATAAAATGATATGAACATGTTAATCTCAGAGATAGTAATAGAGACTGCAGGAATAGAGACTTTTACAGTCATGAGATTTTTAAATGTCAAAGTGGAGAAGTGGAGGCTCATTATTCTAGTCTTTACCTTCTTCTGTAGTTTTATGTTGTTGAATTTTCCCATAATAAAAAAGTTTTTATTTTTTAAGAGCATGGGATATGAAATCAGACATATGGGATTTAATTTAGCTGGACCACTTGGCATTGTGGGAAAGTTTCTTGAACTTTCTAGGTCTCAGTTTCCTCATCTTCATAACAGAAATCACTAACACACACCCATATTGTATGGTCATTCACATCAAGTTTAAGCATTAAATAAGATCATGCCTGTAAAATGTTTGTCATGTATAATGCATAACACATTAAAAATATTGGGTCTTGGTTTGGTTGCTTCTATTTGGGCTTTTATAAAGAAAGCTTGGCTCTGATTTTGAGTTATCTTTTCAGGCATCTTATTTCTACATATCTAATTGCATTTTGCCTTAAAAATTTGTGTTAATTTGCTGTCTTCAGTTAGCCTGCTTTAGGGAGATCCACTGAGTATCAAAACTGAGTCTCCCAGGGACAGTAGATCTTGATTTGCTTGGCACTCACAATTCATATTTTGTTATGGAAATTTAGAAAATTAGACCATGATGGGCTGGCTCATAAAATACAATGCTATCTGTCATATACCTTCAGGAATCTGTACTATATACAGTGGTGATTAAACTCTTCAGTGCTCAGCACTGGAGACTGCTGTCCAGGGCAGGCCCTCCTAGCTACAAGGTAGCTGGAAGCAAGGTGCTATGTGAGCCCTGAACCAGCACTGGGAGGGGTGGAAGACGTTTCTAGGGAAAATGAGGCAAAGGAAATGTCACCACAGAAGATCATCTCTAAGGATGAGGGTATTCCTCATGGCCCCCAATGGTAGATAACACTGCCCACCATTTCGGGCCTCTCACTTCATGCTAATATGGCCCCTTTTACAAAGACATTTTTCTTCAGTCAGAACACAGTTTGATAATTAGGTCAAGGCTTATTTGGAGTACAGACTCATTGTCCTGACATTTGAAAGTAAAATCCAACCTCAGTCTTCAGATCACTGATATTTCTTGAATTCCCAATGGCTGTGACTGTGCAGTGGGTGGGTGAACTGTCTCAGAGATGACTCAGCTGCTTCATTACTTGATAACATGTTCCTCAAGTCCACTTGTAGATACAGTACCAATTAACTGAGCTTGGGCTTCCTATTTTCCATACCCAGATCACCCATTGTATCATGAGAACTGAGAAGAAAGGACATCTTCCATGACAAATGCAGCTGGCAGTTCAGATGAAGTCAGAGAAGTGTCCATTTGGTTTGGTAGTAAGGTGGTCTCCGTCATCAGTAAGAACAATATCTTTGTAGTACTGTGGACAGATAATAGCTTCTTGATCATTTATTGCTAAAAGCAAGTCATGCTGAGTATTCATCCACAGCTAGCTCCATATATTTCAATGATTAAAACAGTGAGGCAAACAGTCAGAAGGGATCAAATCCTCCTTGTTATAGTAACCATGAGCATAGATTTTCAAATGACAATGGAAAGGAAAAAACAAGTAACTGTCCCAAGCTGGTGTATTTCCAAAGTGTTTATATTATGCAAGGTGAAAGAGATTGACATGCTGGGGGTGGGAAGTGGTTGAGATGCTGGAGTGATCCACAAAGGAGAAAGACTTAACATGCATCCAGTAGACCCTAAGATCCTAGGATTGGCCTTGAATCATTTCTCTCAGTCTCCTCACAACTGCTGAATCACAAAAAATCACTCTATCTCCAAAACATGTCTTAAAGTTTTGTTTCTATCCAGAGGCTCTAAAACTGCCATAGTCAAATCTTCCATCTTCTTCCCTGGGGTACTACAAGAGCCTCCTAGCTGTACCTCAGAATCACAAGCTTAAAGTTTTGAAGAAATAAAGCATCCAAAGGACATTTTATGCAAACAAAAATGACCTTTCATGGCTAAAATTTGAATTAATGTTTCTTACATAATGATTCACCATTCTTAAATAAATCTATTAAATTTATTAATCCATATAACCATAGTAGCTTAGGGACCAGTCTAAGAAGGACAATCTAGTCCAGTGTTATACAAAAGCAAGCATTTATTGAACTCTGTACTAGACACCAGGGAAATAAAGATGTAGTTCCAGTATCTATAAAGAACTGAACTTTGATTGGGTAAACAAAAACTATGTCTTGCTTTTGGCCAACTTTATTGAGATTTACCTTACATTTAATAAACTGTAAACATTTAAATTAAGTAATTTGTTGAATTGTAAAAGATGTATAAACCCATCTAACTAGCATCACAATTGAGGAAGACTTTATCATCACCCTCATAAGTTTATTTGATCACTTTTCAGTTAGTTCATCCCTTCTTCCATCACTGGACTTTGTTAACCACTGATTTCACTTTTTTTTTTTTTACTACTACTTGTTGTGTGTTTTCCAGAACTTCATACTTCAAATTGGATTACAGAGTATATATTATTGTGTGTCTGACTTTTTTCTCTTAGCAAAAATTTTTGAGAGGAATCCTTCCACTTCATTAATCAAGCTTATTCCTTTTATTGATGCATAGTGACCAGTTTTAAGATATAGGTCAAAAATTGTCCTTATAAATTTTTCTTTGAAGGATATTTGATTTTCAATGCCTGCATATAAAAAATAGTATATCTATAAGCATTTGTGCAAATGTCTATGTGAACATATGCTGTCACTTCTCTTGGGTAAATGAGTGGAAAGTGTAGGCCATATGGGAAATGGATGTTTAACTATTCAAAGAAAATATCAAAAAGATTTCCAATGTTACTACAACATTTTGCCTTTCTTAAAGTTTATGAGATATCCAATCGATCCAAATTTTGTCAGCACTTGTTATTGTCAGCTTTAAATTTTGACCATTCCAGACGAAAATGTATTTACCAAACAAT
>NW_023601543.1:50873246-50964631 GCF_014898055.3 Talpa occidentalis
AAAGGACACAGAAACATCAATTTCAAAGAGCACCTGCACCCCTATGTTTATGGCAGCACTATTTACAATACCTAAGCTTATGGAAACAACCCTAATGCCCCAAAATAAATGACTGGATCAAGAAGATGTGTTCCATATACACAATGCAGTATTACTCAGCAATCAAAAAAGATAAAATCATTTGCAGCAACATGGATGGAGCTGGAAGGAATCATGCTCAGCAAAATAAGCCAGAAAGAAAAAGAAAAATACCAGATGGTCTCACTCATAGCATGAATTTAGAAAACCTAAATAAGGTACCAGGATAAAGACTAATTATAATAAAGAAAAAATCAAAATCAATAAGCAACTGTAGACCAGGGACGCACTACTTGGGGGTGGGAGGAGAGGAGGGGGGATCAAGGTCAAAATAAGGGGTATGGGCATTGTATGGGGACTATAACCAAAATGAAAATGCATACATTGTGAAAAAAATTAAAATGATGTAAAACCTATATAAAATAAAAAAAAGATGGAACTGAGGTCTGCAATGCCCTCTGGTGGGGACAAAAGGACTCTCCACCAAGGGAAATGTTAAAAAAAAAAAAAATGCATACATTGTACATAAATGAGAAATGATGTAAAAATATATTGAATAATTAAAATAAATAAAATGAATGTAAAAAAGAAACAAATACAAAGAGTAACATATCAGCTAAGAAATAGAATATATATATATATAACCATATAAACATGACAAGTTAATGAATCAGTGAACCTGAAGATTGGTCAATAAAAATTACACAATTTTATCAACAGAGAATAATCACATGTAAGGGAAAGGAGAATATCAGGGGTTTGTGAGACAAGAAAAAAGAAATCTAGCAATGCATTATCAGAGTAATCACAGAAGGCAAGAAGAGATGAAGAGTTAAGCAAAGAAAAACAATTGAGAATTTATGGCTAAAATATTTTCTAAATTTATTGTGAAATCCAAGAAGCTGAATGAAACCAAAAACAAGTACAAGAAATCCATGCTAACTAAATTTCTATAATGAAGATGAAACCAATATTTGAAGGCAGTCAGAGAGTAATGGATTATTTACAGAGGTACAAACAGTGAATTTCTCAGCTGAAACCCTGGATGTCAGAAGAGAGTGACACCCAATTTTTAATTACTGAAAGAAAATATTGTCAACCATAACTTATAAATCTGACAAAAAATATCATTCAGGAATTAAGGGTAAATAAAGACATTCTCAGTTGAAGGAATACAATAGGAAGCACTTCAACACCCCATTCTAGGCAAGTGACAGAACTACTAGAGAAAATGTTAGAAAAGATATGGAAGTATTATACAGCCCCACCAACAAACAGGGTTTATGACATTTATAGAACATTCATCCCAACAACAGCAGTATGTGCATTAATCTCAAGCATCCATGGAAAGATACCTCGTTAGATCTAAAAGAATTGTAAACATAGAGTTTGCTCCTGGACCATAATTTTAATCAAACGAGAAATCAGTAACAGAAAGAAAACAGGAAAACCTGAAAAAAACTTGAAAACGAACCAACACACTTCTCAATAATGTATGGATCAAAGAGTAAATCTGAAAGAAATGAAAAAAAAAATACACTTAACTGAGTGACTGAAAATATAACATCAAAACTAGTGGGACACAGTTAAATCAATATGGAGAGATAAATAATGCACCAAATGCATAAACTAGAGGCAAAAGATGGTTTCAAAATGTGTGTGGGTATAGGCAAAAACATTACAGGAAAAATATTTTGGCTTAAGCATTTGTCAGATTTAACCAAAGGAACATTTGAAAAAAATTAAATTCAAGCCCATATAATATTTTCTGATATATATTTACTAATATAGCATACATAATATTATTATAATTACCTCTGTTAACTTATGCTTTCATGAAAATATTCTTCATTCAGTCACTAACCTTGCTTTATTCTTAACCAGATTCATCAGACCCAAATGGATAAAACTGTTTTCTGTAGACATATGAATGCCATATACAAATAAATAACTATGACAGATTAAATAAAAAATTGTTTGTATACAAAAATCCATTGTCTAGAGGTTTTTTTTTTTTTTTTTTTTTCGATAACTAGTGGTTTCACACACTCAGACTATGGCAGTGATGTTCATTTGAGGAATTTCAGAATACTATAGACAGCCAAATAAACACAAAGTTAAATTTAGAATGGTTTGAGTATAATTTGTATTTTACCATATACAATTGTAATAAATGAATGCCACATACATTATTTATTTGCCATTAGAAAACTTGAATCGAAAAGCTGTTTTCCTTTTTTCTATTTATTTGTAATTCTACTTAGAAGGTAACAGTGTATAGATAAATACAGATACAGATACAGACATCTAAGACATTGCTATAACATGTAAATTAGTAAAATTTTACTTCATAAATGATTACTTTTTTAAAGGGTAATTTTAAAAACAATTCAAGATTAATGAGATTTTATCAAAGAAAAAGAGATATTTGTGGAACTGGTTTCATAGCACCAAGTACAGCTACAGTTTAAAAAGCATCAGTGTAAAAATATAATAACAGTACAAAACACAACGAAGCAAAAACAGACAATTATAAACCAGCGACATACTGCAGGGGAGGAGGAGGGAGAGGTATCTGAGAGGGGGAGGGAGGAGCACAGGGGACTGAGGTGATGGTGCACAGGATCATTGGTGAAGGATACTCTATGGGGACTACACCTGAGGGAGTGGGGAGAAGCAAATATTGTTTAAAAAATGAACAAAAATGATGTAAACAATAAAAAATAATTAAAAAAGCTACACAAAGAAATATAGTCCGGCAAAGCTTAGAAATAGCTCTGTGTTCTATAACAATTCGTTCTCCTAAATATGAATTTTACTTTGTTTAGGAAATGATTCTAACCATGAAAGACTACATAATTTCTAGCATTAACATTAGGAAGCAACTTAAAAGAAAATGGGGGCCTCCCTGATGGTGCAAGGGGTTAAGACGCTACCTATGAATCTATACACAACCACTGCAGCATGAGTTTGATCCTCTGCCAAGGAGCTACACACACGGCACAGCAGACCTCTCCTGACTCACCTGCTGCTCCCCTCAGCAGTGTATGTCAGTCAATCTGCCTGTCTTTCCCCACTCTGTATCTGGTGAATCCTCTCACCCCTCCACACCTCTGGCCTATACACCAATTCTTGTATGCATAAATAAATAAATCTTTAAAAAATAAAATGATAATCTTTCTCTTATTTTCTCCCTGTCGAAAATACTGGAATTATATAATTAGGATACCTTATCTTACATCTTAGTTTCATTTACTCATAATCTTTAAGAGCTGGCAAGGCACAATAATCTAATTCTACCAATGTGTTTTACAGATAAGGAGACAATGACTTGGTCAAGGCTGCATAGCTGTTTATGATTCCAGTTTTAAAATATTTTATTAAAGTAACAATGCATTATAACATTGTGTGTTTTGGGTATTATTGAAAATCAACATCTGTATAGACTACATTAAGTTAAAGTCCAATTATCTCCTTTACCATATAATTGTTCCCAATGTCCTGGTTTACCAACCTTCCTTCCCGCTTCCCTTTTAATAGCCCCTAATATGTCTTAAAACTCCAAAAGTGTATTTTTATTTTATTTACTCATATGTTTGTTCCCTTTACATATCACACATGAGTGAAATCTCAGTGTGTCTCCACCTCATATTTTTTTATTGCAGTAAAATTGGCTTACAACACTGTATATTATTCAAGGTATAGATTCACATCTCTTCAAATGAATGTTACTGCACAATACCCACCATCAAGGCAGCCATAGTCCTCCACTATAGTCAACTGGGCCTCCTCCTCCTTTACTCTCGACCTTCTCCCTACCTTTCTAACCAAAATTGGTAACCAAAATTTTACTGTCAGATTTCCGCAGGGTTTTTTGTTTGTTTGTTTGGTTGGTTGGTTTTGTCTGACCCTTGGTTTCAGTTTCATTTCTCTGTATTTCACACATGAATTAAACCATCTAGTATTTGTCTTTTTCTATCTGGCTTATTTTGCTAAGAATAATTCCACACAGTTCTATTCATATTGCCACAAATGGAAAGAATGTATCTTGTAATTTTTGTAGTTGAGTAGAATTCAATAGTATATATATACCAAATCAAAATCCATTCATCTGTCATTGCACACTTAGGTTGTTTGCAAATTTGGCTATTGTAATAGTGCTGCAATGAATATATGAGCATATATATCACTTCCAATTGGTGTTATTGCATTATTCAGCTACATACCTAGGAGCAGAATTCATACAGTGAATCATTTTTTTTTTATGTTTTGGAAAGCTCCCTGCTGCTTTGCATAGGTGATGGACAAGTCTACATTTCCACAAACAATGTAGAAGAATTCCTTTTCCTCCACACCCTTGCCAAAACTTGATTTCTGGTCTTTTTGATATGGGCCTTTCTCAAGGGTGAGAGAAGGCACCTCGTTGTGGTTTTGCTTTGCATTTCCCTAATGATAAGTGATAAAGAGCATTTTTTTTTCCTTGTGCCTATTGGCCAATTGTATGTCTTCTTTGGAGAAGTGTTTACCTCTTCTGCACATTTGTGATTGATTTACTTGGTTCTTATTTTGTATGTGCTGTATGAACTTTTTGTGGATCTTGGCTATCAGTTTCTCATCAGGTTTATGATATGTAGTTATTTTCTCCCACTCAATAAGATTTCTTTTTTAAATGGGCAGAAGAGCTAAAAAGAAACTTCTCTGAAGAGGAAATGCAAATGGCCAACAGGCATATGAAAAAATGTTCAACATCACTTGTAATCAGGGAAATGCAAATCAAAAATACCATGAAATGCCATCTTACACCAGTGAGAATGGCACATATTAAAAAAACTAGCAACAACAAATGTTGGCGAGGTTGTGGAGAAAAAGGAACTCTCCTGCACTGTTGGTGGGAGTGCAAACTGGTCCAACCACTATGGAGAGCTGTGTGGAGATTTCTGGACCTACTAAACATAGAGCTTCCATATGATCCAGCAATTCCTCCCCTAGATATTTACCCAAAGGACACTGAAACATCAATTCCAAAGAACACCTGCACCCCTATGTTTATAGCAGCACTGTTTACAATAGCTAAGCTTTGGAAACAACCCAAATGCCCAAAAATAGATGACTGGATCAAGAAGATGTGGTACATATGCACCATGGAATATTACTCAGCATTCAAAAAAGATAAACACATGCAATTTGCAGCAACATGGATGGTGCTGGAAGGGATCATGCTCAGCGAAATAAGCCAGAAAGAAAAAGGAAAATACCGGATGGTCTCACTCATAGCAGGAATCTAGAAAACTTAAATGAGGGACCAGAAAAAAGAATAACCATAAGAAAGAAAAAATCAACAAACAACAAACAACTATGAACCAGCGACACTCTATGGGGGGGGGGGCGGGGAGGGGAGGGATTGGGGTCAAAATAAGGGGGTCGCAATTGTATGGGGAATATAAAAATTTAAAAAATATATAATAAAGGGTTGTAAGGGAAGTGCGATGTAAATAATATATTCCATCTAAACCAAATAAATAAATAAATAAAGCATAATATTATAGCAAAAAAAAAAAACAAAAGATTTCTTTTTTAAAAGTGAAATTTTTAATGAAGTAACATTGTTTTACATCCTTTTTTGTGATGGTTTCTTTTGATATGCAGAAGCTTTTTAGCATGACGTAGTTCCATTTGTTTATTTTTACTTTTGTTTCCTGTGCCATTGGAATTGATGCCACCGGAGACAGAATCCACTGACATAGTTATTTTTTGACTATGATTTCTTCTATGAATTTTATCATTTCAGGTCTTACATTCAAGTCTTTATTCCATTTTAAGTTAGCTTTTGTGTATGGTGTGAAGTAGTTGCCTAGTTTCATTCTTTTGCATGTAGCTGTCCAGATTCCCAACACCATTTGTTGAAGAGAAATTCCTTTCTCCAGTGTTTACTTCTGGCTCCTTTGTTATAAGTTAAACTGTTCATAAAAGTGTGGGATCCTCTCTAGACTCTTAGTGCTGCTCCATTGGTCTGTGTGTCCATTTTTATTCAAATTCCATAATGTTTTCATAACTATAGCTTTAGCTCTGTAGTGTAGTTTTAAGTCTGAGAGTGTTATGCCTCCATTCTTATTTGTTTGAAAAGATCACATCAATCCTTTTCAGAACATTTTGTAGTTCCATATACATTTAAATAATTGTTTTTATATCTTTGAAGGATATCATTGAAAATTTTATAGGAATTACATTATATCTGTCTATTACTTTGGGTAAAGTGGCCATTTTAATGATATTAAATTCATCCAATCCATGAGCAGGGAATACTTTTCCATTTATTTTATTCTATTTCTTTAGCAATGTCTTGTAGTTTTATTGTATAGGTCCTTCACCTCTTTTGGTAAGTTTATTCTTAGGTATGGAACTCTTTTTGATTAAACAGTAAATGGGATTTTAATTTTTTATCTTCTATGTCATTGCATCTAGGACTACAATTGGATTTTGTAAATTTATTTTGGAACCCCTATTCTGAAGGATTGATTATTGTTTCTTATAGTTTTCTAGTGGAGTGTTTAGGATTATCAATATATATTATCTTTCATCTGCAAATAAGTGATAGCTTTACTTCTCTCCCAATTTAGATTTCATTTATAACATTTTCTTACCTAATTGCTATAGCTAATACTTCTAACACTATGTTGAGTAGTAGTGATGAAAATGGTATCCTTGTCTTGTACCTCATTCTAAAATTAAAAGAATTAAAGGAAAATCATGTTCTCACAGCCATGATATTGGCTGTGAGTTTGTATATGTGTCCTTTATTATATTCAGGTATATTCCGTCTATGCCATTTTTTGATATTTTTTTAATTCATACATTAATACCAAGATCTTTTTCTTCATTTATTGCTATGATCATATGATTTTCATCTCTCCTTTTGTTAATGTGGTAAATCTATGTTCATTGAGAATATTGGTCTATAGATTTGATTTTTTTCTGATATCCCTGTCTGCTTTTGGAATCAGAGTAATTTTGGCCTCCCAAAATGGGTTTGGAAATATTTCCTCATTTAATTTTTCCAGAAGAGTGTGAGAGAAACAGGTATTTGTTTATCTTTGAAGATTAGGTAGAACTCACTAGTGATCTGGTCCTATATTTTTTTGATTTGGGGGAGACTTTTGCTCACCGTTTCAATTATTTTGTTTGTAATTGGTCAGTTTGTGATTTCTGTTTCTTCCTGATTCAGTCTTACAAGGTTGTACACTTGTATAAATTTTCCCATTTCTTCTAATTTATTGCCAATATTTTTATTGGCATATAGAAGTTCATTGTAGTGTCCTATAATACTCTCTATTTCTGAGATGTTTGTGGTAACTTCTGTTTCATTTCTTATTCTATTTACTAGAGTTTTCTCCCTTTTGTTCTTTATGAGCCTAGCTATAGGTTTACCTATTTTTTCCCCAAATAACCAAATTTTGGTTCATAGATATTTTGGAATTTTATTTCTATTTTGTTTATTTCTGTGCTGATTTTTTTTTTCTTCTACAAGTTGTTGACTTTGTTTGTTCACCTTTTTCTAATCCCTTAATGTGTAAAGTTAGATTATTTATTTGATTTCTTTCTTATGCTTGACATATATCTGTATTTCTATATGCTTTCCTCTTAGTGCTGTTTTTGCTGCATCCTATAGATTCTGGTAACTAGTTTCCACATACTTGTTTGTCCCCATATATTTTTAAAAATTTTTTCTTTGATTTCCTCAGTAACTCAATAGTTATTCAATAGCATGTTGTTGTGTTTCCACATATTAGATGTCTTTTTATTTTTCTTTCTGTGGTTTATTTCTAGTTTAATATCATTGTTATTAAAGAAGAAACCTGATATATCTATTTTTGAGTTTACCGATGCTTGTTTTATGACCAACATGTAATTTATGTTTGAGAATACTCTTCTTTCAATATAAGATGTTTTACTCTAATCTTAATTCTCTCTAACCTTTACATATCTATCACACTTTTAATTTTATAACACTTTCTTACATTATTTGGCTCTAGGTATTTTTCTACTTATTAAAAATAAAATAACTCAAAATGGGTAATTCACCAGAATATTTCTACTTCCAACTAAAATGTGAGGCCTACAAGTAAATAATACATCATTGTTAAATATACTGAGGGTTACACAAATAGATGCAAAGAAATGTGGTATTTTCAGAGCCAACTAATATTATTTTTCCAAAATGACATTACATACACACACATACACAAACACATACACATCTATATCTTATTCTACACCACTCTCCTCAGACCAATACATACATATATTTCCTTGTGAGTACTACAAATTGTTTGAATTCAACATTTATAACAACATTGACCAAAATTTGGGCTCTTCTCCTGTATTCCTCTAACTTGGTTAATGGCATCACTGACCTTCTATGTAGTAGGTAGTCAAAAACTAGGCCTCAATTATTCTAGACTCTTCTGCTTCAACCTTTGATATCTACCTGGCAATTATAGCCTCATGACTCTATTTTTGTCTGCTTTTCTTTTTATAAATCTGTTCTGTTCTTGCTATTATGAATCTTGGCAATTATAATAATTTTCTAACCTTTTTCCTGGTAGTTAAGATTGTCCCCTTTGTATTCATTCTAAATTCTTCTAAAATACTTCTGATAGGGCCTCCCCGGTGGCGCAGCGGTAGAGCGCTGGGTTGCGAAGCTGCCCGCAGCCTCTGCGGCGCCGGTTCCCGGCTGCTCCCCGGCCACCGGAGGAGGGTCCCACATGGTGCGCAGACCTCTCCTGCCACCCGCTGCTCCCCTCAGCAGTGTACTTCGGTCCTTCTGCCTGTTCTGCTCCCCGCTCTGGCTCTGGTGAATTCTCTCACCCTCCCGCGCTTCTGACTGTACCCAGTGCATGTATAAACAAAACAAATGAACAAACAAATAAATAAATAAATAAAACATGCCTCTATAAAAAAAAAAATAAAATAAAATAAAATACTTCTGATGGTATCACTTTCCTGCTTAAACTCTTTAATAGATTCTCAGAGTTCTATAATCATTAATATGTTTATACTTTGTTTCAGTTTTTCACCATGGCATCAGACACTTTATGTTAACTTTCAAACACCTGCCTTAAAAATCACCACAGACTCTGAGCATTAATGATGTTAGAAACTGAAGCTAATCTGTCCTTATTTAAGTATATTCAAGGATGCAACTAATTAGTGCTAGATACACTGACAGAGACAACTTCAGGAGGTACTGATAAAGACTTACAATGAACTAAATGTCAAAGGAGGTCTAATAAAGAATTAGGAGAAATGACATCAAAGCAATCTCAATGTAACTACTGATAAAAATTGAGTATCTTCTGATTGTTTAGGAAAAGTAAGATAGCATGTAACAATTACAGTTTTAATTACATATGATTAGATGTGAAATTAAACCACATCTTAGTAGCTACTTGCTGGCACTTATGTTTGTTTTGTGTATTTTTTGTCTCAATAATAAAAATAGCCAATTATGTATTTATGAACTGGTGTGTTATTTTGAGTTTTGCTTTCACTTTTCCAACAATGACTATTGCTTCTATATCACATCACTGGAATTTTATATATGTTTACAGAGGTGTTGCTGTTCCACTCTACAGCTTCTATGTACAAAACTCTGCATTTACTCCACACAGTGAATTATCATTACCAGAATATGTACAGCTAGGAACAAATCTAAAGGTTGAGCCTGTTAACAAAGTCATCCTTATGTACAAACACAAAAGACAAACAAGGCATGTAGTAAAAAATGAATAATATTTTAATGCTATTTTTATACAAAGAAGAGATATATGTGAATGCTGGACATGATTGGATATTAAAGGGAATTAGGCAGAAATAGGCCTGCTTAGGCAGAAAGAGGCCTGAAGGAATGTTACCTGATTAGCATTTATCAAAAATACCTTTGTGTTTCTTGGTTTGGATGCTGGGTATATAGGTATTCATGTCATTGTCATTTTTAACTATGTGTATATATATATATACATATATATATAATATGTATGATATATTTAACTATATACACACGTATATATGTATATATGTTTGCTTAATTTTATGCATGTCATAATTCACAATATAACTTTATTTAGAACTTTGGAACAGATCAGATTATAGGAACTGCTTAAATGAATAAAGATAGAGTACCTGACAGGATAGCCTTGAGAGGTCAGATTGATGGCAGCTGGTATGGAGTCCCCTAGGTAGAAAAATCACATTTGTTTCTGGTTGTTCATTGCTGGGGGAGAGTGAAATCTTTGTCACATTCTCATGGAGGATGGGAGCATAAGGAAGTCTATATGGGATTGTTCTAAAAACTTATGTTTTTTTCCTTTTATTATCCAAATGTGTAATCTTTTTTTTAAAGATTTATTTATTTATACAAGAACGGGGTTACAGTCCAGAGACATGGGAGGGTGAGAAGATTCACCAGAGACAGAGAGGGGAACAGAAAAGGCAGACTGACTGAAATACACTGCTGAGGGGAGCAGCAGGGGAGACAGGAGAGGTCTGCCACGCCATGTGGGACCCTCACTGGCCAGCCAGGATCAAACTGGTACTGCAGAGGCTGCGGACAGCTTCACAGCACTGTGCTCAATGCCTATGCCACCAGGGGAGGCCCTCCAGTGGTATAATTTTATTTAACTTCTATAATAAATCTTTGCCAAGAATAGAATTATATGCTGAATCCCATAAGTCCTTCTAATGAATTCTGAACCATAGATGGTCTTGAAGAACCCTTGAAGAGCTTCTCTTAAAAATGCAAGATAACTGACAGATACCTTTGTTAACTAAGCATATCATGAAAACACTTGAATTTCAGAAACAAAATTATCTGTTCACTCAAAGTTTATTATTTATAAGTGTTTTCATAGAAATTTTCTTTCTAATGATATTTTAAATAATGAAGTTACAATTCTTTTGAACTTGTACACTTGTACATTCCTTAGCAGAATTAACATTATGCAAATGATTGAACCAATTTGGTGACAACAGAGGTGTTCCACACTACTCTCATTGCAAAAGAAAAACCTTCACAAGGAATGTAGTTAGCTGGCAACATCCATTTGCAGTGCTTCAGCTGTGCCATGATTATCACAGGCAGACAAAGACAATAACTCAGTACAGTTAAGTAGGATCTGACCATTTTCTCTCTAATACCAGATATCTCTATGAATAACCTTTGCACTGGTGCTCCCCATGGGACTGAAATATTCTAAGAGCTTCATTACATTCCGAGATCTTTCATAACCCATTCTTCATCCATCCCTACTCTTCCTTCAGAAATGTTAGAATTACACTATAGTCAGAAGGTTTTCCCTGTCTTTACCACACTACCATGGAAGTTTCATAAGCATCACCTCCAATAAATCTCTGGCACTTCTAAATTAATCACGTGTCTTCTTTCCAAAGGACCTGAACTATTGCAGTTGGTGGTAATAAGATATGGTTTGGGAACTTGATAATTTACTTCACAGTTGCCAAGAAGGATCTCATCCTGAGTTTTGTGTTTGGCATGGATAAATCCTAGCACAAAATAGCAGACTAACTGTTTACTTAAGGTGACTTAGGAAATTATCCCTTAGAGAGCACCTTAGCCAAGGAGATGGTTTAAGCATTTGTAAAGTGTGAAAGAACAACACATATCAGGACAATAATTGATTGGTTATCATTGTGTTACACTAATGATCTTACAGAGTGAAAATAGAAACTGAGAACAGATAAAAATAGTTAAAAACTAAATGTGAGAAACAGAGTGCCTCTATTTGCTTAATAATAATACATTAATTTTTTCAGTGATAAAAGACACAGGAGATTTTTAGAACAGGGACCTTTCTTCAGGAAAGACTGCTTGACACAAGCAGAAGGCTCCCGGAGTAGCCAGAGGTGAGCTGGGAAGTTCCCCCACGCCAGGCCCCTTCTGGCCAGTAGTCCAAGCCCAGAGGGGGAGCAGGAACCCACTGCTGGGGTAGATAGGGCACATAGGAGAGTGCGTCCCCACATCACCATTTTGGAACAGGACATTTCTTCAGTAAAGACTGCTTGAAAATGGCAGAAGGCTCCCAGAGGAGCCAGAGGTGAGCTGGGAAGTTCGCCCGTGCCAGGCCCCTTCTGGCCAGCAGTCCCAGCCCAGAGAGGAGGCAGACACCCTAGGCCTGGGCAGGCCGGGCATGCAGGGGAGTGTGTCTCTGCATCGCCACTTTAGAACAGGGACCGTTCTTCAATAACGACAGCCTGAAACTGCTGTCTCCAAGAAACACATTTAGCTACTAAAGATAAAAACAGACTCAAAGTTAAAGGATAGAAAACAATCCTACAAGCAAATGGACCGAAAGCAGGAACTGCTATACTTATATCAGATAAAATAGATTTCAAACTCAAAAAGGTATAAAGAGACACCAATGGTGAATACATTATGATCAAGGGGACAATACTTCAAGAAGAAATAACGCTCATTAACATATATTTGCCAAATGAAGGAGCACCAAAATATATCAGACAACTATTGTCATCTTTGAAAACAGACATCAGAGAAAACACATACGTACTGGGAGATTTTAACACACCACTATCAACAATGGATAGATCAACAAGAAAAAAAATAAGTAAAGACACTAAAGCTTTAAATAAGGATATAGAGTGCTTGAGCTTAACTGACATCTATAGAACACTAAACCCCCCAAAAAAAAATTGAGTACTCATTTTTCTCAAGCACACACGGATCATTGTCTAGGAATGATCACATACTGGGATACAAGACAAACATCAACAGATACACCAAGATTGAAATCATACCAACCATCTTTTCTGAACAAGAAGGCAAGAAACTAGAAATAAAACATAAAAAGAAGACAAGGAACTCTCCTAACTCATGGAGATTGAAACCCACACTACTGGAAGACCACAGGACTAATGAGGAGATAAAAGAAGAAATTAAAATATTCTTTGAATTGAATGACAAGGAGGACACCAATGTCCTAAATGTATGGGATGCAGCAAAAGCAGTAATAAGAGGAAAATATATAGCAACAGAGGTTCACATCAAAAAACAAAAAAGAACTCAAAGAAACAACCTAATCTCAAAGCTCAAGATCTAGAAAAAGAACAACAAAAAAAACCCCAAAACCAGTAGAAGAAAAGAAATAATAAAAACCAAAGCAGAAATAAATGAAATTGAAACTAAAAAAACAATCCAAAAGATCAATGAAACCAAGAGCTGGTTTGTCGAAAAAATAAATAAAATAGACAAACCCCTAGCCAGGCTCACAAAGGAAAAAAGGGAGAAAACACAAAAAAACAGGATCATAAATGAAAGAGGAGAAATCACAATGGACACAGCAGAAATCAAAAGAATAATCAGAAACTACTATGAACAGTTTTATGGAAACAAGTTCAACAATCTAGTGGAGATGGACAAATTCCTACAACTCTACAATCACCCAAAGCTAGATAAAGAAGAAATAGAACACCTAAACAGATCAATTACAAGCAGTGATATTGAAATGGTAATCAAAATCCTCCCCAAAAACAAAAGCCCAGGACCTGATGGATTTACAAATGAAATTTACCAAACATTCAGAAACAAATTAGTGCCTATCCTTCACAAACTCTTCCAAAAAATTTAGAAGGCAGTTATAATACCAAACACGTTCTATGAAGCCAACATTACACTAACACCAAAACCAAACAAGGACAACACAAAAAACGAAAATTACAGGCCAATCTCCCTAATGAACACAGATGCAAAAATCCTCAATAAAATTTTAGCTATTAGAATTCAACAATGTATCCATAAGGTAATTCACCACGACCAAGCAGGAATCATTCCAGGGACACAAGGATGATTCAACATCCGAAAATCAATCAATGTTATCCAATACATAAACAAAAAGTCATTAAAAAAACATATTATAATATCAATAGATGCTGAGGAAGCTTTCAACAAAGTGCAACACCCATTCATGATAAAAGCCCTTGAAATTCTTGGGATACAAGGAACATAGCTCAACATCATAAACACCATATATGACAAGCCAACAGCTAGTATCATTTTCAATGGTGAAAAGCTGAAAGCATTACCATTAAGATCTGGAACAAGACAAGGATGACAACTCTCACCACTGCTTTTCAATATAATACTGGAAGTTATAGTCAGAGCAATAAGACAAGAGAAATACATACAAGGAATCCAAATAGGAAAAGAAGTCAAACTATCACTATTTGCAGATGATATGATAATTTACATAGAGAACCCCAAAACAGAAAAACTAATTCAACTCATCAATCAGTTAAGTGGCAGGATACAAAATCAACACACAAAAATCAGTAACCTTCCTATACACAAACAAGAAAACTGAAGAAGAAGAAATAAAAAAAAAAAACATTTTATTATCGAAACCAAAAAAATCAAATACTTGGCAATAAATCTAATGAAAGAGGTAAAGGAACTATACAAAGAAAACTATAAAACACTGTTAAAAGAAATAGAAGAAGACACAAAGAAATGGAAAGACATCCCATGCTCAAGGATTGGAAGAATAAACATTATTAAAATGGCCATCCTACTAAAAGCAATATACAGATTCAATGCTATTCCAACAAAAATTTCAATGTCATTCTTCAAAGAAATAGAACAATTATTGATGAAATTCACATGGAATCACAAAAAAACCCCGAACAGCCAAAGCTCTCTTGAAAAAAAAAGAAGGGAATGGAGGCATCACACTCCCAGACTTCAAACTGTACTACAAAGCCATAATCATCAAAACTGCATGGCATTGGAACCAGAACAGACACACAGACCAATGGAATTGAATAGAAAATCCAGAAATAAACCCACAGATTTATGGTCAATTAATCTTTGACAAAGGAGCAAAGAATATGCATTGGAGCAAAGAAAGTTTGTTCAATAAATGGTGCTGGGAAAACTGGGTCGCTACATGCAAAAGAATGAAGCTTGACCACAACCTCACACCGTACACAAAAACCAACTCAAAATGGATTAAAGAACTATACATAAGACCTGAAATTTAAAATACATAGACGGAAATATAGGTGAAACACTACATGATATGCACATTAAAGACGTCTGTACAGACACATCACCCAAAGCAGTGATAGTGAAGGCAAAGATAAACAGCTGGGACTACATCAAATTAAAGAGCTTCTGCACAGCAAAAGAGACAATAACAAAAACAAAGAGAAACCCCACAGACTGGGAGAACATTTTTGCACACAACACTAATGATAAAGGACTGATCACAAAAATCTACAAAGAGCTGATGAAACTCAACAAAATGAAAGAAAATAATCCAGTCAAAAAATGAGCAGAAGAGCTAAAAAGAAACTTCTCTGAAGAGGAAATGCAAATGGCCAACAAGCATATGAAAAAATGTTCAACATTACTTGTAACCAGAGAAATGCAAATCAAAACTACAATGAGAATGGAACATATTACAAAAACTAGCAACAACAAATGTTGGCGAGTTTGTGGAGAAAAAGGAACTCTCCTTCACTGTTGGTGGGAGTGCAAACTGGTCCAACCATTATGGAGAGCTGTGTGGAGATTTCTTGACCTACTAAACATAGAGCTTCCATAAGTTCCAGCAATTCCACTCCTAGCTATTTACCCAAAGGACACTGAAAGATCACTTCCAAAAAGCACCTGCACCCCTATGATTATAGCAGCACTGTTTACAGTAGCTAGGATTTGGAAACAACCCAAATGCCCAAAAATAGATGAATGGATCAAGAAGATGTGGTACATATACACCATGGAATATTACTCAGCATTCAAAAAAGATAAACACATGCAATTTGCAGCAACATGGATGGAGCTGGAAGGGATCATGTTCAGTGAAATAAGCCAGAAAGAAAAAGAAAAATACTGGATGGTCTCACTCATAGCAGGAATCTAGAAAACTTAAATAAGAGACCAGGAAAGTGAATAACTATGAGAAAGTAAAAATCAAAATCAACAAACAACTATGAACCAGAGACACTCTATGGGCTGTGGGGGTCAGGGAAAATAGGGATTGGGATCAAAATAAGGGGTTGCAATTGTTGGGGGTATGTAAAAATAAAATTTAAATTAAAAAAAAGAAGACACAGAAGATCAAACTTAGAACTACCAGAGTAGAAATTAATTTAATTGAGGTCATGAGCATGGTCACAAAAATTTGAAGCCTAAACTATGAGATGGGGAAGACTGTGAGTTATCCCAAGGAAATGTTAGAGGAAATTGAAATTGATAGTACACTGAAGGTAGCTATAGCGACAATACCCAGATTCAATGAAACTTACAATTGGATACCAATATGTCTAGGTCCCAAACCTCCATATTAATTGAGGTTTCATAGAATCAGAGAGGCATACCCATTTATAGGCAAATCTATTACTTAAAACTTTTCTGTCCTACATATGATGAAGTAAAAACAGTAACCAAAATGGGCCATTTTAGAATAGGGACCTTTGCCTTTGCAGACCACACCACTGAGACTGCTTGGAACTGGGAAAGGGCTGACCCCCACAGCCAGTGGCTAGCTGAGGGGCCCCCACGAGCCAGGCCCCATCAGAGCCCAGAGGGGGATCCAGCTGACTCCGGGGCAGACCGCTGGTGTAGGAAAGTGGCTCCTGACTCACCATTTTAGAATCGGGACTTTTGCTTTTGCATCCTGCACCACTGAGACTGCTTGGAACCAAGGAAAGGGCTGCCCCCACAGCCAGAGGTGAGCTGAAAAGCCCCCACATGCTAGGCCCCATCTGGTAGCCTCCAGTTAGAGCCAAGAGTGGGATCCAGCAGAAGCTGGGGCAGATCCAGCATGCAGGAAAGTGTGCTCCTGACTCTTCATTTTAGAATAGGGATCTTTGCCTTGGGTCTGGCACCAGGGCCTGTCTGGCCATCAGTAGGAGCCCAGAGGGGGCTCCAGCTGACACCTGGGCACAACACAGGCACAGGGAAGTGCCCTTCTGACTCGTCATTGTAGAATAGGTATCTTTGCCTTCAGAACCCACGGAGACCCTGTGGAATTGGGAAACGGCTGCCCCCACAGCCAGAGGTGAGCTGAAGGTTCCCACAAGGCAGACCCTGCCTGACAGGGAGTCAGAGCCCAGAGGAGGATCCAGGGATTTGGAGCCCAGCAGGCGATCCAGCCACTCTACCTCCAGGGCAGGCTGTGGGACCTCAAGACACACCTTTGGAATTAAGCAAATACAGAAGGAAGAGATATTCTGTGACAGGGATCATTGACATATCCATAGAACCACTGCCCTACTGGATTTCTGGCATAACAGTATTTGACCTGATTGGACCACCAGCTTCTGACATCCCAGAAAAAGCACACCAAAAAAGATGCCATCCAGGACCAGCAACACAATGTCCCTATGCATAGGACAGATTAGAAAACAAGCAGCAGGGAGAAGAAAAACGACAAGCAACCAAGCACGTCCTCAGGGAAAAGACACACCACAAAAAGAAAATCACCTGCCAGAATGCAACAACAGTGACTTGGAAGAACTTCTGAGCCTTCCAGAAAGAAAGAGAATTTAAAATTGCCATTATTAAAAAACTGAAAGAAATGGATATATGATATGGGAAAGATAATCCACAATAAGATGAAATTGAGTCCTTAAAGGGGGAAGTGAAAGAAATGCAGGAGATCAAAGGATTAATGGAGGAGCTAAAGAACTCTGGGGAAAGCAGAGAAAGCAGAATAGATGAAATTGAAGAACGAATAAATACTCTCAAAGACACAGAAATAAAAAGAACCAAACAGAAAAGGAAAGTGAAGTACGAAGGAAAATGAATGAAGAAAGACTTCAGGAACTATCTCATTCCATGAGGAAAGGAAATATAAGTGTTACAGGAATACCAGAAGTAGAGGAGACAGACATCGGAAAAGAGAAAATAATAACAGGAAATAATTGAGCAGAACTTCCCAAACATGAAGGAGCTGAAAATAGACATATAAGAAATAAGAACACCAAGCATCCATGATGAAAGGAAAAAATGCAGCAAGACAAATAAAAGCTCCTAAGAATCCAAGACAATATAAAAATACTGACACTGACAAGAAGGAAGAAACAGATAACATAGAAAGGAAAATGAAACAGGCTGACATTAGACTTCTCCAAAGAAACACTACGGGCAAGGAGAGAGTGGAGGGACATAGTCATCAGAATCCAAGACAACAAATGCAAACCAAGAATATTCTATCCCACAAAGCTTTCCTTCCTCTATGAAGAAAGAATAAGGACCTTCCCAGACAAACAGAAACTCTGGAATTTCATGATGACTAAACCCCCACTCCAAAAAATACTACAAGGAATCTTAAAACCAGAACCAACAGAGGGATAAATAAGAACAAAACAAGACCAAAAAAGTCATTAAAAGAATGAATAAATAAAACCAGAGAAAAGACAAAAAAATGGCAAATACAGACACTAACAGCCATGTGAACTCTCAATGTAAATGGACTAAACTCTTCAATCAAAAGACACAGAAACACAGGCTGGATTATGAAACAAAACCCAAGTTTTTGCTGTCTCCAGGAAACATATTTAACTACAAAAGATAAAAATAGACTCAAAGTAAAAGAATGGAAAACAATCCTACAAGTAAATGGACCAAAATAGAAAGGAGGAACAGCTATACTTACATCGGATAATACAGATTTCAAATGCAAAAAAGGTAAAAAGAGACCCAGATGTTCACTGCATTATGATCAAGGGGACAATATTTCAAGAAGTAACACTCATTAACATATACTCACCAAATGAAGTAGCACCAAAATATATCAGAAAACTATTATCATCTCTGAAAACAGACATCAGAGAAAAAAAACATATGTAGTGGAAGACTTCAACAC
This sequence comes from Talpa occidentalis, assembly GCF_014898055.3. Classification (NCBI taxonomy): domain Eukaryota; kingdom Metazoa; phylum Chordata; class Mammalia; order Eulipotyphla; family Talpidae; genus Talpa; species Talpa occidentalis. Next base: position 50,892,224 of record NW_023601543.1, read on the forward strand.
ACAACTATCAACAATGGATAGATGAACGAGACAAAAAATAAGTAAGGACATTAAAGTTCTAAATAAGAATCTAGAGTTTGTGGGCTTAACAGACATCTATAGAACACTAAATCCCAAAATACCTGAGTGCACATTTTTCTCACGCACACATGGATTATTCTCCAGTACTGGGACACAAGACAAACATCATCAGATACACCAAAATTGAAATCATACTAAGCATCTTTTCTGACCATGAAGGCATCGGACTAGAAATAAACCATAAAAAGAAGGCAAGGAACTCTCCTACCTCTCCTTCCACACTACTGGAAGACCACTGGACTAATGAGGAGATCAAAGAAGAAATTAAAAATACTTTGACTTGAATGACAAGGAGGACACCAATATCCTAAAGGTATGGGCACAGCAAAAGCAGTAATAAGATTAAAATATATAGCAATAGAGGCTCACATCAAGAAACAAGAGAGAACTCAAAGAAACTACCCAATCTCACAGCTCAAAGAACTAGAAAAAGAAAAATAAAAAACACCAAAACCAGTAAAAGAAAATAAATGATAAAAATCAAAGCAGAAATGAAATTGAAACTAAAAAAAAAAAAATCCAAAAATAAATGAAACCAAAAGTTTGTTCTTTGAAATAATAAATAAAATAGAAAAACCCATAGCCAGGCTCACAAAGGAAAAACGGGAGAAAGCACAAATAAATAGGATCACAAACAAAAGAGGAGAAATCACAACAGACACAACAGAAATCAAAAGAATAATCAGAAACTACTATAAACAGTTATATGCAAACAAGCTCAACAATCTAGAAGAGATGAACAAATCCTAAAATTCTACAATCACCCAAAGCTAGATAAAGAAGAAATAGAACACCTAAACAGACCAATTACAGGCAGCGAAATTGAAATGGTAATCAAAACCCTCCCCAAAAAGTAAAGCCCAGGACCAGATTGATTTACAAATAAATTCTACCAAACATTCAAAAAAAAAAAAATTAGTGCCTATCCTTCACGAACTTTCAAAAAATTGAGAATGAAGGGATAATACCAAATACGTTCTATGAAGCCAACATTACGCTAATACCAAAACCCAACAAGGACAACACAAATAAAGAAAACTGCAGGCCAATCTCTCTAATAAACACTGATGCAAAAATCCTCAATAAAGTTCTAGCTATCAGAATCCAACAATGTATCCATAAGATAATGCACGACGACCAAGTAGGATTCATGCCAGGGACACAAGGATGGTTCAACATCCAAAAATCAATCAATATAATTCAACACATCAACAAAAAGAAATATAAAAACCATATGATAATATCAATAGATGCTGAGAAAGCATTTGACAAAGTACAACACACATTTATGATAAAGGCCCTTGAAATTCTCGGGATACAAGGAACATTCCTCTACATCATAAAGGCCATATATGGCAAGCCCATAGCCAATATCATTTTCAAAGGTAAAAAGCTGAAAGCATTTCCATTAAGATATGGAATAAGACAGTGTCATCCACTCTTACCACTGCTTTTAAATATAATATTGAAACTCCTAGCCAGCACAATAAGACAAGAGAAAGACAAACAAGCAATCCAAATAGGTAAGGAAGAAGTCAAACTATCACTATTCACAGATGATATAATAATATACATAGAGAGCCCCAAAAACTCGACAGAAAAATTAATTAAACTAATCAATCAGTTTAGTAATTTTGCAGGATACAAAATCAGCACACAAAAATCAGTATCCTTCCTTTACACATACATTGAATCTATAGAACAAGAAATCAAGAAAAACATCCGTTTTATTATTGAAACAAAAAAAAATCAAATACTTGGGAATAAATCAATCAAAAGAGGTAAAGGAACTATACAAAGAAAACTATAAAACACTGTTAAAAGAAATAGAAGAAGACACAAAGAAATGGACAGACATTGCCTGTGCATGGATCAGAAGAATTAACATTCTCAAAATGTCCATCGTACCAAAAGCAATATACAGATTCAATGCTATTCCAATAAAAATTTCAATGACATTCTTCAAAGAAATATAACAAATATTGATGAAATTCATATGGAGCCACCAAAAACCCTGAATAGCCAAAGGTCTCCTGAAAAAAAAAAAAAAAAAAAAAAGAAGGGAATGGAGGCATCACTCGCCTAGATTTCGAACTACACTACAAAGCCATAATCATCAAAACTGCATGGTATTGAAACAGGAACAAGCACACAGACCAATGGAACTGAACAGAAAATCCAGAAAAATCCCACAGACTTACAGTCAACTAATCTTTGACAAAGGAGCAAAGAATATGCAATGGAGCAAAGAAAGTTTGTTCAATAAATGGTGCTGGGAAATCTGAGTCGCTACATGAAAAAGTGTGAAGCTTGACTACTACCTCATACCATGCACAAAAACCAACTCAAAATGGATTAAAGAACTAGACTTAAGACCTGAAACTATAAAATATATAGAAGGAAATATAGGCGAAACACTACTTGACATGCACCTCAAAGACATTTACAGACACATCACCCAAAGCAGTGATAGTGAAGGCAAAGATATACAGCTGTGACTACATCAAATTAAAGAGCTTCTGTGCAGCAAAAGAGACAATTACCTAAACAAGAGAAACTCCACCCACTAGGAGAAAATTTTTGCACACAACACTAATGATAAAGGGCTGATTACAAAAATCTACAAAGAGTTGATGAGACTCGACAAAAACAAAGAAAATAATCCAGTCAAAAAATGGGCAGAAGAGATAAAAAGAAACTTCTCCAAAGAGGAAAAGCAAACGGTCAACAGGCATATGAAAAATCGTTCAACATCACTTGTAATCAGGGAAATACAAATCAAAACTACAATGAGATACCATCTCACATCAGTAAGAATGACACATATTAAAAAAAAAAAATAGCAACAACAAATGCTGGTGAGGATGTGGAGAAAAAAGGAACTCTCCTGCACTGCTGGTGGGAGTGCAAAATGGTCCAACCACTATGAAAAGCTGTGTGAAGATTCCTCAGCCTACTAAAGATAGAGCTTCTAGATTCCTCAACCTACTAAAGATAGAGCAATTTCACTCCTAGGTATTCACCTAAAGGACACAGAAACATTAATTCCAAAGGGCACCTGCACCCCTTTGTTTATAGCAGCACTATTAACAATAGCTAAGCTGTGGAAACAACCCAAATGCCCAAAAATAGATGACTAGATCAGGAAGATGTGGTACATAATCACAATGGAATATTACTCAGCAATCATAAAAGGTAAACTCATGCAACTTGCAACAACATGGACGGAGCTGGAAGGGATCATGCTCAACCAAATAAGCCAGAAAGAAAAAGAAAAATATCGGATGATCACACTCATAGCAGGAATTTAGAAACCCTAAATGAGGGACCAGGAAAAAGATCAATTATAATAAGGAAAAAATCAAAATCAACAAGAAATTATAAACCAGAGTCACACTAACAGGGGGAGGGGGGAGATTAGGAGGTATCAGTGCCAAAATAAGAGAGGGGGTGGGAATTTTGGGGAATATAACCAAAATGAAAATGCGTACATTGTGTAAAAATGAAAAAAAAAATGTAAGAATTATATAAAATAAAATATTTAAAAAATGCAGATCACTAATTTGAAGGGATATATGCACTCCTGTGTCCAATGTAGGACTATTTACAAAATCAAAGTTATAGTAACAACCTATGTGTTCAACAGCACAGGAATAGATTTAGAAGATGTGGTATATATGCATGATGGAATACTATTCAGCCACATTAAAAATATGAACTCATGTCACTTATGATAATATGGATGAAACTAAAAATTATTATGTCAAGTGAAAAATGTCTGAAGGAGAAACAAATAGTGGATGACTTCACTCATTTATGGAATATAGAGAAACAAAACAAAAGAACTGACAAAGCAAACCTTAGAGATATGACTGCAGATTTGATGCTACTAAAGAATGGAGGGGAAAGAGGTGGTGGGAACAAAGGAGGAAAATGTCTCTGTGTTTTGAGATGAAGGCACATGGGTGCATTGGTGGTGGGTGTGATGCATCTGGGAAGGTGTGACTCTATTCCTCTGAATCATGTACATTGTTGAAAACCAGTGTTACCTTAATAAAACTAAATTAAAAAAATAACAGTAACCAAAATGAAGACAGCCTTCAAATGTTGTATTAGCTATCCACTGCTGCTGTAACAAATTACCACTTATGTAGTGTCATACAATAATTCACACTTATTATTTTATATTTCTGTAGGTCAAAGGTAGGGAACAAGTCTCAAGAGTCTAAAATGAAGGTATTGGCATGGCTATGATCCTTCCCAGAGGTTCTATGGAATAATAAATCCATTTCCTCACCTTTTCTAGCTTTTAAAGTTGCCCGTACTTCTTGGCTCATGACTGCTTTCCTCTATCTTCAAAACCGATATGTAACATCTCTTTGGCCTTCTTCCATATTCATACCTTCTCCAACTCTGTTTGATTTTTTTTATACTTTTAAGAACCACTGTGATTATATTATGTTATCCTGGGGATAATCTCCCTCACTCAAAGTCAGTGGATTAGAAATCTCAATTCTATATACAATTTTGTTTTTATTTGCATATAACAAAATATTCATGAGTTCTAGAGATTAGGACCTGAGCATCTTTGGGAAGTCATTATTCTGTCTATTACAAAGGAATGTATCAGTAGACTCAGCAATACATTTAAGCAAAGAAATACTGAATTTAAAAATAAGGCAATATAATTGTAGAAACTGAGATATAATGTTTTTAAAAGAGAGAAGAGAAACATTACAGAGCATTTAATAACTGTAGAGTAGTGTAAATAGTATAAAATAATTAAATGTATGTGGAATTGGAATAATAGAGAAGAGAGACATAAATGGCAGAATCAATACTTGAATTAATATTTGAAGCAACAAAAGTCAAAAGCTTTCAAAAAAACTTTAAAAATTAAATCACATATCAAAACTCTAAAGGGGAGAAAAGCAAGCCACTCTAACAAATATCCTAAATCTAGACATCTCTTATTAGAAGTATTAATACCTAATAATGAGAATTTCTAGAAAGCAGCCAATGAGAAAAAGAGAAAGATTAAAGTTGTACAAACTTGTCATCATAACTTGCTAACTACATGAAAATGTTTTGACTAAAGAAAAAAGATGAAATAAAATGGACAATAGTTCAATGATTAAAAAAAAAACAACAAACTTGAAATAGAAAAATAAATCTCCCCCAACCATATAAAGAATCTACAAAACCCCACAACTAACATCAGCTTAATAGTGAAAGAAAACCTTCCCCCTAAAACCAAGAATTTTCCTCTTTGTTAATTTTATTCTGGAGGTTGTTCAGTGAATTTGGCAAAAAAAAAAAAAAAAAGAAGACAAGATATCAAGATTGTGAAAAAAAAAGTAAAACTAACTCTATTTACAAATGGCATGACCTTATACCTAAAACTTTAAAGTATAAAAAATGAGGCAAATAAAAGAGTTTAGCAAGATTTCTGGATGCAAAGTCAATAGGAAAATCAGTAGTATTTCTATATATTAGCAAATAAAAAGAAAGCAATTTCATTTACAGTAGCATCAAACAGAATAAAAATTAAGGAAAAAATTAACCAAACAGCAGAAAGACTTGTACTTTTAACAGTATACTAAGTGAAATAGGGTAGGCACAGAGAGATAAATACTGTACTACTACATGGTTTCACTTACATCTGGAATCTAAAATGGCTAAACTCATAGAACCAGAGAATAGAATAATGGTTATCAGGGACTAGGAGCAGAAGGAAATTGGGAGATATTATTCAACAGGTACATAGCATCAATTACAAAACATGAATAAATTTGGGATCTCTAATGTCAGCAATGAACATGTACTAAACAATGCTGTATTGTACAATTGAAATTATATATTTGAAATTAGCTGAGTGTAGATCTTAAATATTCTCACCACAAAAGATGATTTGTGAAGTGATAGATATTTTAATTAGCTTCATTGTGGAGATGATTTCACAATGTATATATACATCAAAACATCACTATGTAACTTTAAATATATATATATATATATATATAGTTTTTTAGGCAATTATAACTCAATAACACATAAAAAGCTGTACACTAAAAGCATTACTGAAAGAAATCAGAGAAATAAATAAGTGGAAGGGCCTCCACTGTCACAAGGGTTAAGATGCAACCTATGAAGCTATTTGCAGCCACTGCCACCTGAGTTAGATCCTCGGTCAGGGAGCTACCCACATGGCGCAGCAGACGTCTCCTGACTCGCCCACTGCTTCCCCTTAGCAGTGTATTTCAGTCAGTCTGCCTGTTCTGTTCCCACTCTGTCTCTGGTGAATCCTCTCATTCCCCACACTTCTGGCCTGTACCCCAGTTCTTGTATGCATAAATAAATAAATCTTTTAAAAAATAAGTGGAAAGAATCTCATGAACATGGAGTAGAAAGTTTACAATTGTAAATGGCATTGATTTGCATATTCAACATAATTCCTATCAAAATTTCAACTGCATTTTATAAATAAATGAATGAGCTGAAACTAAAATTGTTATAGAATTGCAAGGGACCCCATGTAGTCAAAATAATCTTGAAACAAAAAACCTGGAGGACTCATACTTCTCATTCTCAAAAGTTACTACAAAAATGTGAGAATCACTTTCAGTTGGGATCACTTCCCCTTGGCTTATTGCCCCACCCTCCCCCTCTGACAATGTCAATTTTGATTTTCTTTTGTCTATTGTTTTGTTTCTTTGTAATCTACAAATGAGTGAAATTATGCAGTATTTCTATTTCTCCTAACATTTCAGTCAGCAAAATCCCCTCCAGTTCCATCCATGGTGTGGCAAATGGCAAGCTTTCATTGTTTTTTTTATAGCTGAGTAGTACAAAAAGCTACCTCTATAAAAATTAGGACAATTAAGATAATAAAATAAATACTGAAAAAATGCCTAACAGAAACAAGAATATTTTAGGACGAATAGGAAATAGATGTTCACACAAAATCTTCTACATGAATGTTCATAAAAGCATTATACATAATAACAAAAATACTGTCCAACAAATAAGTACTAAATTATAAATAATAATAAATATGATACATCCATACAGTGGAATATTATTTGCCCATAAAAAGAAATATAATATGGATATGTTATAGCATGCATGAATCTTAACATTATGCTACTGAAAGGAGGCAGTCAGAAAAGATCACATATTGTATGTTTTTTTTTTCTTTTTTATTGTTATGGAAGTAGTATGATTTTACATCCTTGCTAGTGTTTTGACAATATAGGATTTGCCCCCTCCCCACCATCAGGTGTAATCACTGAAGCGCTCCCACTGTCAAAGTACCCATAGTCCTCCGCCATAGTCCATTGTTTTCTCCCCCACCCCCATTTTAACCTTTCTCCCTCTTCCTTCCCCTCTGAAAAGTGAAGATATATGGTCAGCTTTCAAGGGTTGGTTTTAAAGTTTGTCTTTGTTTTATTTATCCTTTGTTTTTTCTATATACCACATATCATTGACATCATCCGGTATTTAACTTTCTCCTTCTGGCTTATTTCACTTGGTATTAGTCCTTCCAGCTCCATCAGTGTTGCTGCAAGTGACATGAGCTTATTTTCTTTTTCTTTTTTTTTTTTTTTTTTGATTGCTGAGCAGTATTACATTGTGTATGTATACTACATCTTCCTCATCCACTTATTTTTGTGTATTTTAGATTGTTATATTGGCTATAGTAAATAGGGCTACTATAAATATGAGAGTGCAGGTTTTCTTTGAATTTGTGTTTTTGAACTTTTTGGATAGATACATATTTGTAGGATTTCTTGGTCCTATGGAAGATCCATTTTTAGTCTTTTGAGAAAATGTCATGCTTCTTTCCATAATGGGTGGACCAGTCTATTTTCCAACCAAAAGTATAGAGGGTTCCTTTTTCTCCATACCCTTGCCAGTACTTGTGGTCTTTTTAGTATGGGCCATTCTCACTGAAGTAATATCACCTTAAGTTTTTGATTTGCATTTCTTTGTTGATAAGTGATGATGAACTTTTTTTTCATGTGCATTTTGGCTACTTGTATATCTTCTTGGAAGAAGTGCCTATTTAGCATCTTTGCCCATATTTTGATTGGGTTATTTGTTTTGTTTTTGTTGAGTTGGGCAAGTTCTTTGTAACTCATTGATATGAGTCCTTTGTCAGATGTATGGTGTACAAATATTTTCTACCATTCAGTCAGGTGTCTGCTCATTTTAGTAATGGTCTCTTTTTCTGTGCAGAAGTTTTTGAATTATTTATATTCTCCTTTGTTTTCCTTTATACTAGGGACAAATGTGTAAAGGTATCTCTGAGGTTTATGTATTGGAATGTTTTTCCTATTTTCTTCTATGTATTTTAATGATTTCAAGTCTTACATCCAAGTATTTCATCCATTTTTTGAATTGACTTTTGTGTATGGTGTGTTTCATCTGTTGCATGTGGCAGTCCAATTTTCCCAACACCATTTATTGAAGAGTGCTTCCTTGTTCCAGAGTATGTTCTTCACAATTTTATCATAAATTATCTTTTGATACATGTGTGCATTTATTTCTGGATTCTTGATTCTATTCCATTAGTCTTTGTGTCTGTTTTGTTCCACTACCACTGCTTTAATTATTACAGTTTTATAGTATAGTTGAAAATCTGGACGTGTAATGCACTAGTTTTTCCATTTTAGTCAGGATAGCTCTGGCTACTCAGGGTTGTTTTTGATTCCTTATGAATTTCAGTAATGTTCTTTCCAGTCCTTTGAAGAATACCATTGAGATTTTTATTGAAATTTCATTGAATCTATAAAACACTTTGGGTAAGATGGTCATTTCAACAATGTTGATATTATTCCAATCCATGAGCTGGGGATATCCATTTCTTTGTCTTCTATTTCCTTCAACAATTCCTATAGTTTTCCTTGTATAGGTCCTTCACCTCTATCCTAGGTATCTCATTTTTTTTTTTTTGGTGTGATTGTATATGGGCTGGTTTTCTAAATCTCTTCCTCTTTTAGCTTGATGATTGCAGATAGGAAGGTAACTGATTTGTTTTGTTTGTTTGTTTGTTTTTTATTTCATAACCTGCCACTTCACTATTTATTGTTTTAATTAGATTTCCATGGATTTTTTTTTAAATGTTAGAGTAGGGAATCCATAAAACACATAATTTAGAATAGTGTCTTCCAGGAGGTAGAGGATGGAGAATAGAGTTTCATTATTAACAGTACAGGAATGAAATAGCTGTGGTGAATACTATTAAGTATTCTATTATTATACTTAAGCCATAGAAATATAATTTTAAAAAGGTGAATTTTATTTAAAAGTGATATTTTGTATATTATATTAAAAGTGAAACAATTAAACACTCAAAGAAAAAGAAGTCAACCCATAATTCTACATTTACCAAAAGTATCTTTCAAAAGTGGAAAAATAATGACACTTTCAGAAAAAAAGCTTTTTCACTACCTTAATTGTCAGAGATGTGTACGAAATGACTTAGGAAGGAAGTTCTTCCATCAAATAGAATATATTAGCAGACAAAAATCTATATATACACAGAGAAGCAAAAAATCTTCAGTAATTATTAATATTAAAACAATACAATTTTTTTAAAGTTTTATTTATTTATTTATTTATTTATTTATACAAGAACTGGGGCACAGGTCAGATGTGTAGGAGGGTGAAAGGATTCACCAGAGACAGAGCAAGGTACAGAACAGACAGACTGACGAAATAGACTGCTGAGGGGAGCAGCGGGCGAGACAAGAGAGGTCTGCTGTGCCATGTGGGAATCTCCTTGGCAGGATGGGAATCGAAGCCCCACTGCAGAGGCTGCAGACAGCTTCACAGTGTTGTGCTCAATCCGCTACACCACTGGGGAGGCCCACCTCATAATTTTTTTAAATGGATCATACATTGGGTTAGGCAAGTATTTCTTAGATATGTTAAAGATAAATTATTTTGACACTCATTAAAAATGTTAAGGGAGAATTTGTTCAAAACCACTGCAATATAGTTAAACTCACCACCAAATACAATAGGGGCAACTGGGGATTATTAGCCAACAGGTAAGGAAAGGATGGAAAATTGCTTTGGAACATTTGTTAGGTTTCAAAAGTGGGGAAAACAAAAATTCATAAGATATTAATGATGATAAATGAAACAATATGATATCAAGGGAGAAGGGATCAACAATAAACAAGGGTAGTAGATTTATTTCTAAAATTGGGCTTAGCAGAGCAAGCATGAAGCCTACCTATTTAAGGTAAGTACTCAAAGTATCACAACTAAATTTTAATAGACCTTATCAGCCTTTCTCCTTGTTACATTACTCTTGACTCTGAACAAGTCAATTTCTAATGTGTTTTTTTTTTTGTTGTTGTTGTTGTTTAATAAGAACCAGCTGAATCATCCCCTGACAGACTTAGAAGTTGAGGATTATTGCTAGATGGTAGGAATTGTCAGGAAATTAATACATGGGATTTCTCTGAATATAAAAAGAAAAACAATGACTAATTGTCATAGCACACTGTAACCCAGTTTCTCAGTTTAGGGGGTAATCAGTTAAGAATATTTCTAGACATTGGAACTGAAGCAGCTTTAGATAATGAAATGAGTATACTATTGGCAATCTGTAGATTTCCTAATTTGAAGTTTGAATATTTTCGGTGGTGGCATATATATCAGAGGGTTTTAGTAGGTTGGGTCACATTCATGGTTATTTCCTGGAGCAGAGCATGGAAGATTTGGGCACTCCAGTGAACTTCAGAGTGACAAACACAACAGCAGCTACAGGCATGATGGTAGCCCATATATAATCTGTGGTAGTGGGTCCTTTGAAATTTATATCAAGTTGTTCAGCTTCATCTCATAAGGCTTCTTTAAATCAGAGGGGGTGTGTGGAAAAGTCATCTACAAGACAACCTAGGGTCCTAATGAAGATCAGGACTGTTGGATTTTAGCAAGGAGTGTGGGAGATAAATTTGAAACATTAATTTGGAAGTTTTATGCAGATATTGAAGGAAACTAGGAGAATTAAAAATTTGGTAAGGGCTGACAAACTATGTAAGTGATCAGTATCCTATAAAATTACAATTAGTTAGCTCATGACAGTAAACAATTCTAGAATCAGATAAACCATAAGGATGAGATATAATTTTCTACTCAAACATAATTTTTCTACTCTCAACCCCAATTTTGATCACATAAAGAAGGTCATTTTTATATACAAAGTAACTTTGTCTCACTAGGAAAGGAGAAAGATATTTTTTTTATTTTTGTCTACAAAAATGTAATATACTAAATTATTATGTCATTCATAGTTCAAAAGAAAATATAAAGATGATCTTTATATCAAGAAAATAAATTATTAGAGTATTAGCAATATTCCAAACAAAAGGCATGATTATCTTCATTTGTTCATTGAGTCCATAAATAATTCTTACTCTTCTTAGTCTTGAATTCAGTTTCATGAACACATCAGTATATTCATTAGAATACTAGAAATCCTGGCACAGTAATGTTCTATGGTGTCAATGTCATCTAAGTAATATCATCAGAAATGTGTGCCCAAAATTACATTCCATAATCCCTGCCATGTGTCTCTTAGTTGTTTTTTTATTGAAGACAAGCACACTGGCCTGTAAATGATAGCAAATGCATCCAGGAAACATCAGAATAAGACAAAAACTATCTATTGATAACACAAGACTTAAAATGGTCCTGGTTAATCTGATAAGAGTTTATTATAAAAATAATTAAGTTGAGAGCCTCTCTGGTGGCACAAGGGGTTAAGTGATATACAACCTATGAAGCTATCTGCAGCCACTGCAGCATGAGTTTGATTCCCAGCCAGGGAGATACCCACATGGCGCAGCAGACCTCTCCTGACTCACCAGTTGCTCCCCTCAGCAGTGTATTTCAGTCAATCTGCCTGTTCTGTTCCCCACTCTGTTTCTGGTGAATCTGCTCACCCCCACACCTCTGGCCTGTACCCCAGTTGTTGTATGCATAAATAAATAAATTTAAAAAATGATTAAGTAGACAAATTAGTTTCTGTAGGATATAACATTTTAAAACAATGCTTGAAATTTTGAGTGATGAAATTATACTGTTGTTTACTATCACATAAAAGCAACGCCAGGACATATCATGGACAGTGAAAGCATTAATCAAATTTGAGAAACTTTATACAATTTTGAAAATAATTCTATTAACATATTATCCATATAAATATAGGTTATATAAATATAACCTAGGGAAGGTTAAATATATTTTCTTGACAATATTTCTTATAAAATTCAACATATCAAACAGCCTAATTATATTTGACATATCTCTCTACTTTATGAAAGACCAAATCCTTTGATATTCTCAAATTAGAGGTAAAGAAATACCTTTTACAATATCTTATTAAGAGCAGAACAACAGGGGCCTCACTGGTGGCACAAGGTGTTAAGTCTCAGAATAATGAAGCTATCACTAACCACCAAAACATGAGTTCTATCCTTGGCCAGCCTAACCCATACGGCAATGCGGACATCTCGTGTCTTGCCTGCTGCTCCCCTCACCAATGTATTTCAGTAGATCTGCCTGTTCTGTTCCACACTCTGTCTCTGGTGAATTCTCTCACCCCCCCATACATACCTCTCATGTCTCGCCCACTGCTCCCCTCAGCAGTGTATTTCAGCAGACACACCATCTCTACTCCCTACTCTCTCTGGTGAATTTTCTCACCCTCTGCACCACTGGCCTGTACTCCAGTTCTTCTACATAAAAAATAAATGAAATCTTTAAAAACAAAACAAAATTAAGAATCCAGTCAAAATGTGGGCAGAAGAGCTAAAAAGACACTTCTTCAAAGAGGAAATGGAAATGGCCAACAGACACATGAAAAGATGCTCAATATCACTTAAATGAGGGAAATGCAAATCAAAACCACAATGAGGTATCACCTCACACCAGTAAGAATAGCACACATTAAATAAACCACCAACAACAAATGCTGGTGAGGATGTGGAGAAAAAGGAACCATTTTACATTGCTGGTAGGCATGCAAACTTTCCACTATGGAAAGCTGTGTGGAGGACCATCAAATTACTAAAAATGGATCTACCTTATGACCCAGCAATCCCACTCCTAGGACTCTAGCCAAAGGATACCAAAATGTGAATTAAAAAGGAAACCTGCACTCCTTTGTTCATTGAAGCACATTTACAATAGTTTAGATATGGAAACAACCTAAATGCCCCCAAATATATGACTGGATCAAGAAGATGTGGCATATATACACAACGGAAAACTAAACAGCAATCAGAAAAGATAAACTTATGCAATTCACAGTGACATGAATGGAGCTGGAAGGGATGATGCTCAGTGAAATAAGTCAGAAGGAAAAAGAAAAAAATATCAGATGTTTTCACTTATAGGAGGAACATAGGGAAACCGTATAAGGGATCAGAAAAAAAAAAGACAAAACAGGCAGGCAAACTATAAATCGGGGATTTCAGCAAGAGACGGGGAGGCAGAGGGGTCGAAAAGGGAGGAAAGAGCACAAGAGTCCATGGTGACGGTTCATGGGCCTCTTGGTAGTAGTAATTTTATGGGGACAAAACCTGAGAGGAGAAATCAAACACTGCACAAAAAATGAACAATGATGTAAAAATATATAAATTAAAATGAAAAAATAAACAAAAACTTCAGAAATCATAACAAATAATAGTGAAAAGGTGGCAACTCACCAGCGACTGACGAATGGGCAAACAAATGTGCTATATGCATACAATGGAATGCAATTTTTTTACTTATTATTTTTGTCCTTTTTTATTTTATTTTTATTTTATTTTTTATTTTTTAAACAATATTTGCTTCTCCAGAACCACTCAGGTTGAGTCCCCATAGAATTTCCTTCCCCAAGGCACCCATGCACCATCACCACAGACCCCTGTGCCCCTCCCTCTCTCCCTCTGATCTCTCTCCCTCCTCCTCCCCTGCAGTATGTCTCTGATTTATAATTGTCTGTTTTTGCTTTGTTGTGTTTTGTACTGTTATTATTTTTTTACACTGATGTCTTATTTGGTTCCCCTATATTCCTGTTATAAGTGAAACCATCCCATATTTTTTTCTTTTTCCTTCTGGCTTATTTCACTGAGCATAATTCCTTTTAGCTCCATCCATGTTGCTGTGAATGGCATGAGTTTATCTTTTTTGATTGCTGAATAATATTCCATTGGGTATATATACCACATCTTCTTGATCCAGTCATCTATTTCTGGGCATTTGGGTTGTTTCCAGGTTTTACCTAAAGTAAATAGTGCTGCAAAAAACATAGGTGTACAGGTGCTCTTTTGAATAACTGTTTTTGTGTCTTTGGGTAGATCCCTCGAGTGGAATTGCCAGATGGTATGGTAGCTCCATTTTTAGTAGACTGAGGAACCTCCAGACAGCTTTCCATAGTGGTTGAAACAGTTTGCACTCCAACCAGCAATATAAGAGAGTTCCTTTTTCACCACATCCTTGCCAACATTTGTTGTTGCTTTTTATTTGATATGTGCCATTCTTACTGGTGTTGGTTGGTAGCTCAGTGTGGTTTTGATTTGCGTTTCCCTGATGATAAGGGATGTTGAACATTTTTTCATATGCCTGTTGGCCATTTGCTTTTCCTCTTTGGATAAATGTCTTTTAAGTTCGTCTGTCCATTTTCTTTTTTTTTTTTTAAGATTTATTTATTTATTATATGCAAGAACCGGGGTACAGGCCAGATGTGGGGAAGGGTGAGAGGATTCACCAGAGACAGAGCAGGGAACAGAACAGGCAGACTGATGAAATACACTGCTGAGGGGAGCAGTGGGCAAGGCAGGTAAGGTCTGCTGTGCCATGTGGGACCCTCGCTGGCCAGGAACGAACCGGTGCTGCAGAGGCTGCGGACAGCTTCACAACGCGGTGCTCAACCGCCTGCACCACCAGGGGAGGCCCTCTGCCCATTTCTTTCTTTTTCTTTCTTTTTTTTTTTTTGATTTAATTTTATCTCACATTGTTTTTTTTATTATTTTTTTTAAATCTTATTTTTATATTCCCCATACAATTGCAACCCCCTTATTTTGACCCCAATCTCTCATTTCCCCACACCCCCATAGTGTGTCTCTGGTTCATAGTTGTTTGTTGATTTTGATTTTTTTCTTTCCTATAGTTATTCTTTTTCCTGGTCCCTTATTTAGGTTTTCTAGATTCCTGCTGTGAGTGAGACCATACAGTATTTTTCTTTTTCTTTCTGGCTTATTTCGCTGAGCATGATTCCTTCCAGCTCCATCCATGTTGCTGCAAATTGCATACATTTATCTTTTTTTATTTCTGAGTAATATTCCATTGTGATTATGTACCACATCTTCTTGATCCAGTCATCTGTTTTTGGGCATTTGGGTTGTTTCCAAAGCTTAGCTCTTGTAAATAGTGCTGCTATAAACACAGGGGTGCAGGTGCCCTTTGGAATTAATGTTTCTGTGTCCTTTGGGTAAATATCCAGGAGTGGAATTGCTGGATCATATGGAAGCTCTATCTTTAGTAGGTAGAGGAATCTCCACACAGCTTTCCATAGTGGTTGGAATAGTTTGCACTCCCACCAGCAGTGCAGGAGAGTTCATTTTTCTCCACATCCTCGCCAACATTTGTTTTTGCTAGTTTTATTAATATGGGCCATTCTCACTTGTGTGAGATGGTATCTCATTGTAGTTTTGATTTGCATTTCCCTGATTGCAAGTGATGTTGAACATTTTTTCACATGCCTATTGTCCATTTGTATTTCTTCTTTGGATAAGTTTCTCTTTATCTCTTCTGCCCATTTTTTGACTGGATTATTTTCTTTGTTTTTGTTGAGTCTCAATAGCTCTTTGTAGATTTTTGTGATCAGTCCTTTATTATTAGTGTTGTGTGCAAAAATTTTCTCCCAGTCGGTACCTCTGCCCATTTCTCAACTGGATTGTTCATTTTGTTTTAGATGAACCGTGTGAGTTCTTTGTATATCTTTGTGATTAGTCCCTTATCAATTGAATGAAGTGCAAAGAATTTTTCCCAGTCAGTGGTGTGTCTCTCTGTTTTGGTTATGTCTCTTTTGCTGTACAAAAACTCTTTAGTTTGATTTAATCCCAGATGTTTATCTTTGCCTTCACTATCACTGCTTTGGGTGTTGAATCTTTAAAGATGTTTCTGAGATGTATGTCTTATAGTATTTTACCTGTATTTTCTTCTATATATTTTATTGTTTCAGGTATTATGTCCAGTTCTTTTATCCATTTTGAGTTGATTTTTGTGCACAGTGAGAGGTAGTGGTCTAGTTTCATTTTTTTGCATGTGGAGGTCCAGTTCTCCAGAACCATTTATTGAACAAACTGTCCATGTTCCATTGCATATTCTTTGCTCCTCTGTCAAATATTAGTTGTTCATATAGGTGTGGCTTTATTTCTGGGCTCTGTATTTGGTTCCATTGGTATCTGTGTCTTTGTTCCAATACCAAATTGTTGTAACTATTATGGCTTTGTAGTAAAGCTTGAATTTTGAAGTGTGATACTTCCTTTATCTTTTGTTTTCATCAGTAGGGCTTTGACTATTCATGGTTTTTTTGCGGTTCCATATGAATTTCTTCAGCATTTGTTCAATTTCTTTGAAGAATGTCATTGAATCTGTATATTGCTTTTGGGAGGATGGCCATGGATTGATTCTTCCAATCCATGAGCAGGGGATGTCTTTCCATTTCTTTGTGTCTTCTTCAATTTCTTTTAACAGCGTTTTATAATTTTCTTTGCATATGTCTTTCACCTCTTTTGTTAGTTTTTTTTCCCCAAGTATTTGATGTTTATCGTTTCAATTATAAAAGGGATGCTGTTCTTGCTTTCTTATTCTTCAGATTCATTGTGTATAGGAAGGCTACTGATTTTTGCATGTTGATTTTGTATCCTGCTAGTTTACTGAACTGGCTGATTATTTTGAGTAGTTTTTCTGTGGAGCTTTTGACATTCTCTATGTATATTATCATATTGTCTGCAAATACTGATGATTTTACTTCTTCTTTCCCTATTTGGATTCCTTGTATGTCTTTCTCTTGTCTTATTGCCCTGGCTAGGACCTCCAGTATTATATTGAAGAGCAGTGGTGAGAGAGTACACCCTTGTCTTGTTCCTAATCCTAAAGGAAAGCCCTTCAGCTTTTTGCCATTGAGAATAAGATTGGTGGTGGGTTTGATGTATATGGCTTTTATCATGTTAAGGTATGTTCCTTTTATCCCAAGAATTTCAAGGTCCTTCATCATAAATGGATGTTGGACTTTGTTGAATGCTTTTTCAGCATCTATTGATATGATTATATGGTTTTTATTTTTCTTTTTGTTGATGTGTTGGATTACACTGATCGATTTTCATATTTTGAAACCTCCTTGTGCCCCTGGGATTTATCCCACTTGATTGTGGTGTACTATCCCTTTGATGCATTGTTGGATTCTTTTGGCAAGGATTTTGCCGAGGATTTTTGCATTGGTGTTCATTGGGGAGATTGGCCTGTACTTTTCTTTTTTTGTGCTGTCTTTGTTGGGTTTTGGTATTAGTGTAATGTCTTCGTAGAATGTATTTGGTAGTATTCCTTCCTTTTCAAATTTTTGGAAGAGTTTGTGTAGGATAGGCACTATTTCACTGCTGAACGCTTATTAGAATCCATTTATGAAGCCATCTGGGCCTGCACTTTTGTTTTGGGGGAGTACTTTGATTACTGCCTCAATTTTGCTGCTTGCAATTCGTCTGTTTAGTTGTTCTATTTCTTCTTTGTCCAGCTTTGGATGATTATATCATTCTAGGAATGTGTCCATCTCTTCTAGGTTGTTGAATTTGTTTGCATGTAAGTGTTCATAGTAATCTCTGATTATTCTTTTGATTTCTACTAAGTCTGTGATTTCTCCTCTTTGATTTATAATCCTATTTGTATGTGTTTTCTCCCATTTTTTTTTTTTGAGCCTTGCTAGAGGTTTGTCTATTTTGTTTATTTTTTTCAAATAACTAACTTTTGGTTTCCTTGATCTTTTGGATTGCTTTTTAATTTCCATTTTGTTTATTTCTGCTTCAATTTTTTATTATTTCCTTTCTTCTACTAGCATTGAGGTTTTTATGTTTTTCTTTTCTAGATCTTTGAGAAGTGAGATTAGGTTGTTTCTTTGAGTTTTCTTGTTTCGTGTTGTGAGCCTGTATTGCTATATATTTTCCTCTTATTACTGCTTTTGCTGCATCCCATACATTCTGGAAATTAGTGTCCTACTTGTTCAACTCAAAGTATGTTTTAATTTCTTCTTTGATCTCCTCATTAGTCCATTGCTCCTCCAGTAGTGTGGATTTCAATCTCCATGAAGTGGGAGGGTACCACTTTTTCTTTTCATGACTTATTTCTAGCTTGATGCCTTTATGATAAGAGAAGATAGTTGGGATGATTTTCATCTTCATGTATCTGTTGATGTTTGTCTTGTGGCCCAGTATGTGATCGGTTCTGGAATATGATCCATGCACACTTGAGAAAAATGTGCACTCGTATTTTTTTGGGTGCAGTGTCCTATAGATATCTGTTAAGTCTATGTGTTCTATATCTTTATTTAGGGCTCTAGTGTCTTTGTTTATTTTATGTCTCGTTGATCTGTCCATTGGTGAGAGTGTGGTATTGAAGTCTCCCACTCTATATGTATTTTCTTTAATGTCTGTTTTCAGAGCTGATAATAATTGTCTTTTATATTTTGGTGCTCCTTCATTTGGTGAGTATATGTTGATGAGTGCCATATCTTCCTGATGTATTGTCACCTTGATCATAATGTAGTGTCCATCTATGTGTCTTCTTACCTTTTTAATTTGAAATTTATTTCATCTGATATAAGTATAGCTGTTCCTGCCTTTTTTGGTCCATTTGCTGGTAGGATTGTTTTCCAGCCTTTTACTTTCAGTCTCTGTTTATCTTTTGTGGTTAAATGTGTTTCCTGGAGACAGCAAAAGTTTGGATTTTGTTTTTTAATCCAGCCTGCTACTCTGTGTCTTTTTATTGATGCATTTAATCCACTTACATTTAGAGTTAATATTGATACGTTGGCATCTGTATTTGCCATTTTTTTGTCTTTTTTTGTGATTTCATTCCTGCTTTGTTCTGTCCTTCTTGTTTATTCCTCTGTTGGTTTTGGCTTTAGGAATTCTTGCAGAATTTTTTTGGAGTGGGGATTTAGTTGTATGAATTTGTGGAGTTTCTGTTTGTCTGAGAAAGTCCTTTTTTTTTTTTTTTTCATAAAGGAAGGAGACCTTTGCATGGTAAAGTATTCTTGGTTGGTGTTTGCTGTATTGAAGTTTGCTGAATATGTTACTCCATTCTCTTCTTGCCTGTAATGTTTCTTTTTTTTTTAAGATTTATTTATTTATTTATACAAGCACTGGGTACAGTCAGAAGCGAGGGAGGGTGAGAGAATTCACCAGAGCCAGAGCGGGGAGCAGAGCAGGCAGACTGAAGAAGTGCACTGCTGAGGGGAGCAGTAGGCGGCAGGAGAGGTCTGCGCGCCATGTGGGACCCTCCTCCGGTGGCCAGGGAGCAGCCGGGGATCAAACCAGTGCTGCAGAGGCTGCGGGCAGCTTCGCAACCCAGTGCTCAACCGCTGCACCACCAGGGAGGCCCCTTGCCCGTAATGTTTCTTCGAAGAAGTCTGACGTTATCCTGATTGGTTTTCCCTTATAAGTTATCTGTTTCTTCCCCCTTGCCAGTTTCATTATTTTTTTCTTGTCTTGGACTCTTGCAAGCTTTACTATTAGGTGTCTTGCTGTAGTTTTCTTTTCATTATGGTAATTGGGAGTTCTTCTTGCTTCTTGTATGTCTATATCCATCTCCTTTTTCATGCCTGGGAAGTTTTCTTCAATTATCCCCTTGAATAATTTCTCAGTTCCTTTGTATCTCCTCACCTTCTGTAATGCCTATAACTCTTACATTTCATCTCTTCATGGAGTCTGATAATTGTCTAAGAGTCTCCTCATACTGCTTCATTTGCACTTCTGTCTCCTTTTCTCTTTTGGCTCTTTTTACTTCTGTATCTTCAATAGTACTGATCTGTTCTTCCATTTCATCCATTCTGTTTTCCTTGCTTTTCCCAAAGTTCTTTATCTCCTCTAGTAATCTTTTTATCTCCTGTATTTCTTTTCTTTCCTTTCTTAAGGTCTCAATTTCATTCTTCAGTTCAGTGATTATTTGTCTTAAATCATTTTTTTTTTCTTTTCCGTCTTCTTTCTGCTTTTTTAATCATGATGATCATTTATTCTCTATCTGATAGGCCAAGATGTTCTTCCATGTCATTGTTGAGCTCTGGTGACTGTATTTCTTTTTGTGGTGTGTCCTTCTCCTATGGGCTTGCTTGTTATTTTTATTTTTTCTTCTCCCTGTTGTTTGCTTTCTAATTTTTATGTGTTGGGACATTGTGCCACTGGTGTTAGCAGGCATCTCTTTGGAGTGCTCCTTTATGTGTATTGGACACTGTTTACCAGACTGAGACCAGCACTGGTAGGCCAAAACTCGACCAGGGTGGTGATGCTGTGCTGCTTGGCACTGTCCATTACAGTTCCCTCCCTCTGTATTCACTCAGTTCCAACAGGGAATCAGCTAGTTGGTGATTTTATTCTGGAAACAAGGTGGCACCAGAGATCCATACTTGCTGGCCTGTGCTTTTTCCCAGTGGTTCTCTGAGAAACAGAGGTTGGGGGGGGCGGAGGTGACCACCTCAACACATGGGCTCTTATTCAAGTTGGGTGCTTTGTCTTCCCCGTGTTCACCCTGTGCTATGCCCAGAGCTATATGGATCCCGCACCCTCAATTCTGCACTCTAGGTCTCAGTTCCAGGGGTAATAAGAAAATATATAGCTATATAGCCTAACATCAAGAAGGAAGAAAGAACACAAAGAAACAACCTAAATACTAACTTAAAAAATGGAAAAAGAACAACAATAACCAAAGCCAGTATAAGGGAGGAAATAATAAAAATTCAGAGCAGAAATAAAAGAATTGGAAATTTAAAAAATAGTCCAAAAGACCAAGAATACCCAAAGTTGGTTCTTTGAAAAAAAAAAAAAAATAAGCAGAATAGACCTCTAGCCAGGCTCAAAAACAAAAATGGGAGAAAACACAAATAAATATATCATAAACAATAGAGAATTTACAGCAGACTCAGCAGAAAAATCAGAGATTACTATGTACATTCATATGCAAATGAGTCTGACAATCTAGAAGAAATGAAAAATTTACTGGAAATATACAATGATCCAAAGCTAGATAAAGAAGAAATAGAACACCTAAACAGACCAATTACAAGCAGTGAAATTGAAACAGTAATCAAATCCCTCCCCAAAAACAAAAGCCCAGGACCAGGAGGCCTCACAAATGAATTCTACCAAACATTCAGATACAAAATAGTGCCTATCCTACACAAACTCTTTCAAAAATTGAGAAAGAAGTAATATTACCAAATATGTTTCATAAAGCCAACATTAAACATTACACTAATACCAAAACTGAACAATAACAAAAAAGCAAACTGCAGGCCAATCTCTCTAATGAACACTGACGCAAAAATCCTCAACACAATCTTAGTGAACAGAATCCAAGAATGCATCAAAAGGATAATTCATTGTGACCAAGTGGGATTTATTCTTGGAGAGCAAGAATGGTTCTACATCCATTGATAATTAAAAAATAAAGTCATGTAATACAATATATCAACATAAAGAAATATAAAAACCATATGATCATATAATGAGACGCTGAGAAAGCATTGTGACAAAATTCAACATCCATTTATGAAGAAGGTCCTCAAAATATCCGGGATATAAGGAACATACCTTAACATAATACTAGCTATATACACAAACCCATATCTCAATGGTGAAAAGCCTTTAATCTTATGAACAGAAACAAGACAAGGGTATCCACTCTACAACTGCTTTTCAATATAATAGTGGAAGTCCTAGACAGAGCAATAAGACAATAGAAAGATATACAAGGAATCCAAATAGAAAAGAAGTAAAACTGGGCCTCCCCTGGTGGCGCAGCAGTTGAGCGCTGGGCTGCAAAGCTGCCCTCAGCCTCTGCAGTGCTGGTTCGATCCCCGGCCACCAGCAAAGGTCCCATATGGTGCGCAGACCTCTCCTGCTACCCCCGCTGCTCCCCTCAGCAGTGTATTTCATGTCTGTCTGTTCTGTTCCCCGCTCTGGCTCTGGTGAATTTTTTCACCCTCTTGTACTTCTTACTATACCCAGTACTTGTATAAATAAATAAATAAATCCTAAAAAAAAGAAAAGAAGTAAAGCTATCATTATTTGCAGACGATACAACATACATAGAGAACTCTGAAATCGCCACAGAAAAGCTAATAAAATAATCAATAAGTTAAGTAAGGTAGCAGGTTACCAAGTTACCACCCAAATTCAGTAGCCTTAGTATATGCAAATAATCAATCTAAAGAAGAAGTCAAGAAAACCATCCCTTTGTTAATTGAAACAAACAAAAAATACTTGGGAATAAATCTAACAAAAGAGGTGAAGGAGCTATGCAAGGAAACTTAAAAAACATTGTTAAAGAAACAGAAGACACAATGAAATGGAATGACATCCCCTGCTCATGGGTTGGAAGAATTACAGATTCACCACAATTCCAATGAAAGTTTCAATGACATTCTTCAAAGAAATAGAAAAATATTGATGAAATGAACATGGAACTATAAAAACAATCAAATAGCCAAAGCTCTCTTGACTAAAAAGGAGAATGCAGGTATCACACGCTTAGACTTTATACTAAAAAGATATAATATGTAATATTGTATGGTACTGAAATAAAAACAGATACACAGACCAATGGATTTGAATAGAAAACCCAGAAATAAACCCAGGTTAATTAACAACTAATCTTTGACAAAGGAGCAAAGAATATGCAATGGAACAGTTTGTTTAATAATGCTGGTAAAACTGGACTGTTCATGCAAATGAATGAAGCTAGACTACTACTTCACAAAATGCACAAAAACCTACTTAAAATGGATAAAAGTATTGAAGTGAAGAACTGAAACCATAAAACATATAGAAGACAATATAGGAAAAAATACATGACACACATCTCAGTAACATCTTTAAAGATACATTCCCCCAATACAAACAAAGTAAAAAGCATCAAAGTAAAAAGCTTCTGTACAGCAAAAGAGACATTAACCAAAACAAAGAAATACCCTAATGATTGGAAGAAAAATTTTGTACACAATACTGATAAGGGACTGATCACAAAGTTCTACAAAGAGCTGATTCGACTCAACAAAAACAAACAATCCAGTCAGAAAATGGGCAGATTTATAGTTGCTTGTTGATTTTGATTTTTACTTTATTATAATTAGTCTTTTTTTCTGGTATCTTATTTAGGTTTCCTAAATTCCTGCTATGAGTGAGACCATCTGGTATTTTTCTTTTTCTTTCTGGTTTATTTTGCTGAGCAAGATCCCTTCCAGCTCCATCCATGTTGCTGCAAATTGCATGAGTTTATCCTTTTTGATTGCTGAGTAATATTCCATTGCATATATGTACCACATCTTCTTGATCCAGTCATCTATTTTGGGGCACATGGGTTGTTTCCATATCTTACCTATTGCAAATGGTGCTGCAATTAACATAAGGGTTCAGGTATCCTTTTGAATTAATGTTTCTATGTCTGGTGGGTAGATTGCTAGGAGTGGAATTGCTGGGTCATATGGTAGCTCCATTTTTAGTAGTTTGAGGAGTCTCTGCACATCTTTCCATGGTGGTTGGACAAGTTTGCATTCCCACCCAGTGTAGGAGAGTTCCTTTTTCACATCCTTGCCAAAAATTGTTATTTCCTGATTTTTAATATGTGCCATTCTCACTGATGTAAGGTGGTATCTCATTGTGGTTTTGATGTACATTTCCCTTATTACAGGTGATGTTGAACATTTTTTTATATACCTGATGGATATTTGCATTTCCTCTTTGTAGAAGAGGAAATATCTAAACAATTTGGAGAAAAGGGAAAAAGAATGGAGGTGTCACACTTCTAGACCTCAAAATATATTATAAACCCATAATAATTAAAACAGCCTGCTACTGGAGTAAAAACAGACACAGAGGCCAATGGAATAGAAGTGAGACCAAACAAATCCACACATTTATGGACAGTTACCAGATGATAATGAGCTAAGAACTACACTGGAACATGGATGGCCTCTTTAACAAATGGAGGGAGGAAAACTGTGCAGTTGCAGGCAAAAAAAAAAAAAAAAAGAAACTGGACCATTATTTTATACCATACACAACAGTAATTCCAAATGGATAAAAGTTCCAATATAATACCTGAACCACAAAATACTGAAGGAAAATATAGGCAAAACCCTTCAAATCTTAACTTCTGTAATGTCATTAAGGATTTTTTGTCAACAACAAGGGAAACAAAAGAGAATATGAACACTCGGATTACAGTAACTAAAAAGCTTTTGCACAGAAAATAAAGTGTGACTAAAATGCAGACACCATGTTGAATGTATCAAAATATTTACACAACATACAATGGACTAGGAACTGATATTGCAGATTTACAAAGACCTCACACAACTGAGAAATAAGAAAATAAATAACAATTAAAAATGGGCAGAAATAGTAAACATACATTTTTACAATGAAAACATGCAGATGGAAAACAGGAACATTAAAAAATGTTGATCATGATTTATATCAAAATCCCAATGAAATACCACCACACAACTTTAAGAATAACGATATCAACACGTGATGCTGAGGAGATGGAAAAAAGTGAATACTGATAGTCGGAATGCAGACTTGTCCAGGTCTCATGGAAAGCAGTATGAAGGTGTCTCTGAAGAATAAAAATGGATTTGCAATATTACCCAGTGATTCCACTCCTAGGCATCTATCTGAAAAATTAAAAATGCTAACTTGAAAGGAGACTTGCACTTCCAAGTTTATTGCAGCATTTTTTACAATACCAAGTTATAGAAAAAACCTAAATGCCCCCAAATAAATGAGCTGATATATGATCAAAAAAGAGAAACTCATGCCATTTACAACAACATGGATGGAGCTTAAAAAGATAATACTGGGCCTCCCCGGTGGCACAGCGGTTGAGCGCTGGGTTGCGAACCTGCCCGCAGCCTCTGTGGCGCCGGTTCGATCCCCGGCTGCTCCCCAGCCACCGCAGGAGGGTCCCACATGGCGCGCAGACTTCTCCTGCCGCCCGCTGCTCCCCTCAGCAGTGTACTTTGGTCCTTCTGCCTGCTCTGCTCCCCGCTCTGGCTCTGGTAAATTCTCTCACCCTCCCGCGCTTCTGACTGTACCCAGTGCATGTATAAACAAAACAAGCAAACAAATAAATAAATAAAACATGCCTCTATTAAAAAAAAAAGTTTAAAAAAAAAGATAATACTATGTGAAAAAAGTCAGGAGAAAGGTAAATACTGGATATTGTTACTAATATGAGGAATATAAAGTAACAAAATTAAGAATCAGATAAATACAAATTTTGTATTTAAACTAACTCTTGATAGCTGACCACAGAACTAAAGCACCAAGGAGAAGAGGTGTTGGGCGCGGGGGAAAGAACAAAGAGGGAAGGAAGCACAATGGACTATAGAGGTGGACTATGAGTGAGTGGGTGGTGATAATACCTGATGAGGGTATCCAAATATCATCTCAATTGAAATTTAATGAGTTAAATAAATGAAAACAAAAATAATTGGGATCGCCAATTCCAACATTCTCTATTTTATTTTATTTTTTTAAGATTTATTTATTTATGCATACAACCACTGGGGTACAGGCCAGAGGTGTGGGGGGTAAGAGGATTCATCAGGACAGTGTGGGGAGCAGAACAGTCAGATCAACTAAAATACACTGCTGAGGGGTACAGTGTGGGGGGCAGGAGAGGTCTGCTGTGCCATGTGGGTAGCTCCCTGGCTGAGGATAGAACTTGTGCTTCAGTGATTGCGGATAGCTCCATAGGTTGTGTCTTATCCCCTTGTGCCACCAAGGAGGCCCCATTCTCTATTTTAATAGAAGTTTTAGACAGCATTATAATACCTGAAAAATAAATTATTGATTTGTTTATTAAATTTAAAAAATGAAATGATTAGTGAATCAGAAGATGTCATATATATAACAGTAGAATTTGACTTAGCGATCTAAAATGATAAACTCAGTTCATTTTTGGCAACATGGATGGAGATGCCAGGGATAATGCTCAGTGTAGTAAGTCAAAGGAGAAAGACGAATACCAGATGGTGTCACTAACATGTGGAATATAGAGATACCAAATTAAGAATAAGTTAATGTCAAGCTAAAAACTAACACTTGAAGGCTGATATAGACTGAAGTATGCAGAGGGATCAAAGAGTGGGGTAGGGATAATTACAAAGAGGGAAGGAAGCACAATGGACTATGGTGGTAGAATATGGGTGACTTGGTACTGCATGTGCTATGGTGTCGTCTTGATGGGGAGATCCGAATGCTTTCTCAATGTAAATAGATAAATAAATGTATAAATAAATAAATAGCAATCATATAAACCTAACAAAAGAGGTGAAAGACCTATATAAAGAAAATTATAAAACAGTGTTAAAAGAAATTGAAGAAGATACAAAGAAATGGAAAGACATCCCCTGCTCATGGATTGGAAGAATCAACATTATTAAAATGGCCATCCTCCCAAAAGCAATATACAGATTCAATGCTATTCCAATAAAAATCCCAATAACATTCTTCAAAGAAATAGAACAAATACTGTTGAAATTCATATGGAACCACAAAAAAACCATGAATAGCCAAAGCCCTACTGATGAAAACAAAAGAGAAAGGAGGTATCACACTTCCAAAGTTCAAGCTATACTACAAAGCCATAATAATTAAAACAGTTTGGTATTGGAACAAAAACAGACACACAGACCAATGGAACAGAAGAGAGCCCAGGAATAAAGCTGCACTTATATGAACAACTAATCTTTGACAAAGGAGCAAAGAATATGCAATGGAAGATGGACAGTTTGTTCAATAAATGGTTCTGGGAAAACTGGACCTCCACATGCAAAAAAATGAAACTAGACCACTACTTCTCACTGTGCACAAAAATCAACTCAAAATGGATAAAAGAACTGAACATAAGACCTGAAACCATAAAATATATAGAAGAAAATATAGGCAAAATATGACAAAATATACATCTCAGAAACATCTTTAAAGACTCATCACCCAAAGCTGTGATAGTGAAGGCAAAGATAAATACCTGGGATTAAATCAAACTAAAGAGGTTTTGTACAGCAAAAGAGACATTAACCAAAATGGAGAGACAATCCACTGATTGGGGAAAAAAATCTTTGCACTCCATCCAACTGATAAGGGACTGATCACAACAATATACAAAGAACTCACACAGCTCAACAAAAACAAAATAAACAATCCAGTCAAGTAATGGGCAGAAGACCTCAAAAGACATTTCTCTAAAGAGGAAATACAAATGGCCAACAGGCACATGAAAAAAATGTTCAATATCACTTAACATCAGGGAAATGCAAATCAAAATCACACTGAGATAACACCTTACACCAGTAAGAATGGCACATATCAAAAAAAACAACAACAACAAACATTGGCTAGGATGGGGTGAAAAAGGAACTCTCTTACATTGCTGTTGGGAATGCAAACTGGTCCAACCACTGTGGAAAGCTGTCTGGAGGTTCCTCAGTGTACTAAAAATGGAGCTACCATATGATCTGGCAATTCCACTCCTAAGGATCTACTCAAAGGACACAAAAACAGTTATGCAAAAGAGCAACTGTACATCTATGTTGATTGCAGCACTATTTACAACAGGTAAAACCTGGAAACAACCCAAATGCCCAAAAATAGATGACTGGATCAAGAAGATGTGGAATATATACCCAATGGAATATTAT
This sequence comes from Talpa occidentalis, assembly GCF_014898055.3. Taxonomy (NCBI): domain Eukaryota; kingdom Metazoa; phylum Chordata; class Mammalia; order Eulipotyphla; family Talpidae; genus Talpa; species Talpa occidentalis. The sequence goes on from NW_023601543.1 coordinate 50,920,287, forward strand.
TCAGCAATCAAAAAAAGATAAACTCATGCCATTTGCAGCAACGTGGATGGAGTTAGAAGGAATTATGCTCAGTGAAATAAGCCTGAAGGAAAAAGAATATAGAGGAACCAAATAAGACATCAGTGTAAAAAAAAATGACAGTACAAAGTACAACAAAACAAAAAAACAGACAATTATAAATCAGAGACATACTGCGGTGGAGGAAGAGGGAGAGGGATCAGAGGGAGGGAGGGAGGAGCACAGGGGACTGTGATGATGGTACATGAGTTCCTTGGGGAAGGAAATTCTATCAGGACTCAATCTGAGGGGGTTGGGTGAAGCAAATAATGTCCAAAAATATTAAAAAAAGATAAATGTTAAAATTAAAAAATAAATAAACTAAATAAATAGCAATTATAGAGGAAAACTTCACAATATGGAAAAGAAACTAAACATACAAGATCATGAAAATAAAAGAATACAAGAGTATCTATTTTTTTCAAATATATTTATTTTTATATATAGTACATCATTGTTTATTTTTAAATTTATATATATTTTAGGGCCTCCCGGAGGCGCAGTGGTTGAGCGCTGGACTGTGAAGCTGCCTGCGGCCTCTGTGGCACCAGTTCGATCCCCGGCTGCTCCCCGGCCACCAGAGGAGGGTCCCACATGGCGCACAGACCTCTCCTGCCGCCCGCTGTTCCCCTCAGCAGTGTACTTCGGTCCTTCTGCCTGCTCTGCTCCCCGCTCTGGCTCTGGTGAATTCTCTCACCCTCCCGCGCTTCTGACTGTACCCAGTGCATGTATAAACAAAACAAACAAACAAACAAACAAACAAACAAATAAATAAATAAAAGCATGCCTCTATAAATAAATAAATAAATAAAAATGTTTGAAAAAATTTTACATATATTTTACATCATTCTTACTTTTTGTAAAATGAATGCTTTCTCCTCTCAGGTATAGTCCCTGTATAATTCCCACCACCAGTTCACCTGTGCACCATCACCGTAGTCCCTTGTACTCTTCCCTCCCCTGCAGAATGTCTCTGATTCATAGTTGCCTGTAAATTTTTGGTAGTCATTTATTTATTATAATTATTATTATTTTCCTGATCCCTTATTTGATTCCCCTATATTTCTCCTATAAAATAAACCATACAATATTTTTTCTTTTTCCTTCTAGCTTATTTCACTGAGCATAATCCTTTCCAGCTCCATCCATGTTGCTGCAAATAGCTGGATTTTATCTTTTTTTTTTTTTTTGATTGTTGAGTAGAATTCCATTGTGTATGCATAGCACATCTTCTTGAGCCAATCACATATTTTTTGGCATTTGGGTTGTTTCCATATCTTACCTATTGTAAATAGTCCTGCAATAAACATAGAGGTGCAGGTATCCTTTTCAATTAATGTTTCTGTGTCTTTTGGGAAGATTCCCAGGAGTGGAATTGCTGGGTCATATGGTATTTCCATTTTTAGTAGTCTGAGGAATCTCCACACAGCTTTCCATGGTGATTGGCCCAGTTTCCATTCCCACCAGCAGTGTAGGAGAGCTCCATTTTCTCCACATCCTCACCAACATTTGTCGTTTCCTTTTTTTTTTTTTTAATATTAGCCATTCTCACTGGTGTAAGGTGGTATCTCACTGTGGTTTTGACATGCATTTCCCTGATTACAAGTGATGTTGAACATTTTTTCATAAACCTATTGGCCATTTGCATTTCATCTTTATAGAATTGTCTTTTTAGCTCTTATGCCTATTTTTTGACTGGATTGTTTAGTTTATTTTTGTTGAGTTGAGTCAGCTCTTTTTGGATCTTTGTGATCAGTCCCTTATCTTTGTGATCAGTATTGTGTGCAAAAATTTTCTCCCAATCATTAGGGTTTCTCTTTGTTTTGGTTATTTTTTAAATTAATTTATTCATTTATACAAGTACTGGGTACAGTCAGAAGCTCGGGAGGGTGAGAGAATTCACCAGAGCCAGAGGGGAGTGCAGAGCAGGCAGACAGACGAAGTACACTGCTGAGGGGAGCAGTGGGCGGCAGGAGAGGTCTGCGTGCCATGTGGGACACTCGCTGGCGGCCGGGGATCTAACAGGCACTGCAGAGGCTGCGGGCAGCTTTGCAGGCCAGCGCTCAACTGCTGCACTACCAGGGGAGGCCCTGTTTTGGTTATTTTCTCTTTAGCTGTATTGAAGTTTTTAATTTGATGTAGTTCCAGCTGTTCATCTTTTCTTCACTTTCTTTGCTTTGGAGGATGTATCTTTAAAGATGTTACTGAGATTTATGTTATGTAGTGTTTTACATGGTGTGAGGTAGTAGTCTAGCTTCATTCTTTTGCATGTAGCATACCAGTTCTCTCAGCATTATTTATTGAACCAACTGCACTTGTTCTATTGCATATTCTTTTTTTTTTTTAAAGATTTATTTTATTTATTTATACAAGCACTGGGTACAGTCAGAAGCGCGGGAGGGTGAGAGAATTCACCAGAGCCAGAGCGGGGAGCAGAACAGGCAGAAGGACCGAGGTACACTGCTGAGGGGAGCAGCGGGCGGCAGGAGAGGTCTGCGCACCATGTGGGACCCTCTTCCGGTGGCCAGGGAGCAGCCGGGGATTGAACCGGCACTGCAGAGGCTGCGGGCAGCTTCACAACCCAGCGCTCAACCGCTATGCCACTGGGGAGGCCCACTATTGCATATTCTTTATTCCTCTGTCAAAGAATAGTTGAACATTCCAATGACCATCTTCAAATGAATAGAATAAATATTGATGAAACTCATATGGAAACATAAAAAAAAAACTTTGAATACTCAAAGCTCTCCAGACTAAAAAGAAGGAGAATGGTAGTATCACATGTCCAGACTTCAAACTATACTACAAAGTCATAATAATTAAAATTGCATGGTACTGTACAGAAACAGACACACTGACCAATCCTCAAATAGAAAACCCAGAAATAAACCCACAAGAGTATCAAAAGAAAATGAGACTGACACCAGTATAGAATGCTGAACATTCCAAGAGTTTGAGACAAAGAAGGAACATTGAAACTGACAAAGGGGAAGAAGCAGATAACTTATAGAGGAACTCAAATCTGGCTAACATCAGATTTCTCTGAAGAAATATTTTGAGTAAGAAAATAATGGAATGGTAGATTAAAATACATAAAGGTAAAAACTGGCATCCAACAATATCTTGCAAATCTCTTCTTCCGATATGAGGCAGAAATAAAGGTCTATTGAAGTTGAAGGATTTTGCAATTCCTAGACCCTCCTACCCAAGAAGCATTAAAAGGAATTGTCTATTTAAACTGAAACCAAAGACTGAAAGAATTGAACAAGGAAGCAGAGCCTCAATATTATGTACCAAATGGAAGAAAGAGACTGCACATATCAATATTTACTGTCAGTACAAATAGACTGAACTCAATTAAAGGACAAAGATGGTCTGGCTGGATTAAGAAACACAATCAGAATTTATGTTGTCTCCATGAAATGAACCTGAGCTCCAAAGATAAACACAAAGTCAGAGTAAAGTGTTGGGAAAGAATCTTACAAGCAAATGGAACCTAAAAGAAGGCAGGTACAATCATACTTCTGTTAGATAAAATAGATTTCCTGCTAAAAACAATTACAAGAACAGGGATGGAGATTATATGATAATTTTGGTAACAATACAACAGGAAGACATAACACTCTTCAATGTATACTCATTAAATGAAGGGGTATCAAAATATATAAGGTAATTATCATATCTGACAACTGATATTGAGAAAAACACATTCATGTTGGTGGATGTCAACACCCACTATCACCAATGGATATATTAAATACAGATAAAATAAAAAATATGTTTAAGACATAATAGTCTTAAACAAAATAATAGATGTGTGGTGTTAATAAACATTTCTAAGGCAATGCACCCAAAAGCTAAATACACATTTTTCTCAAATGTACATGAGGTATTGTGCAGGGTTGACCAAATACTGTGTCACAAGACAAGTATCAACAAATTCAATGAGAATGAAATACCAAGCACCTTCTATGAACATAATGTATCAAACTAGAAATCAACCACAAAAATGCAGGAAAAACATCTAATATATTTGGACTGAGTAACATACTACTGAATGACTATTAGGTGAATGAGGAAATCATGAAGAAATAAAAATACCTCAAGGAAATCAGGACACAAATTCTCAGATCTTATGGGACACACTAACAGGGAAGTATATAGCAATACATGCCCACATCAAGAAGCAAAAAGAGCTGATTAAACATTATACTTCACCTTAGTGAGACAGAAATAGAACAAACAAAATCAAAGCCATTAGAAGGAGGAAATAAAAACTAGAGCAGATATAAATAAGACAGTATAAAGGATCAATGAATTAAAAGCTGGGGCTTAGAAAAAATAAAATAGATAAACTCTAGCTATGCTCACAAAGAAAAAAAAGGAGAAAACTCAAATTAATAGGATTACAAGCAAAAGACTGAGAAATCACAAGAGATGTTATACAAATTCAGAGGGAAATGATAGTTAACTGTGAACATATATAGGCTAATAAGTTCAATAACCTAGAAGAGATGAACAAATTCTTAGAATTATACACCACCTGATACTGAATATGGAAGAAACAGAAACCTATAATAGACCAATTGAAACAGTAATCAAAAGTCTCTCAAAACACAATTGTAGGACTAGATGGCTTTCACAATTGAGTTATATCAAATCTTCAAAGGTGTGCTAATACCAATCATGCTCAAACACTTTCAAAAACTTGAAAAAGAGGGACTACTTCCAAAGACACTTTATGAGGTCAAAATTACTCTACCAAAACCAGACAAAGGCAACATACAAAACATATCTACAGACCATTTTCCCTAATGAATACAGATGTAAAAACCCATAACAAAATCTTAGCAAACCTAGTGCAAGAATGCTTTAAAAGGATGGCACACTATGACCAACTGGGATTTAAACCAGGGAAACAAGGATGGTGCATATGCCAAAATTAATCAATCCCAATTCACCATGTCAATAAAAGGGAATATACATCATACAACTATATCAACAGATGTCAAGAAAGAATTTGATAATATTAAACATCGATTTATGATGAAAACCTTGAAAGACTGGCATAAATGGAACAATATTTCAAAATAATAAAGACCATAATGACAAAGGCACAGCTAACATCTTTCTCAATGGTGAAAAACTGAAAGCTTTCCCACTAAGATCTGTTATAAGAAAAAGATGTCTCTTTCCACCACTACTATTAAACACAGTATTAGCAGTTCTAGTAGGCAAGGGGATATAAAAGGAATCCATTTTGGAAAAGAATAAATAAAAGCAATTATTATTTGCAAATTACAAGATAGCATTGTTTGCAAATTACAAAGAGAACCTTAAAGACGCCACTGAAAACTAATTGAAGTAATCAGTTCAGCAAAGTAGCTGGTTACACAATCAATAGATATAAATGAGTTGCCTTCCAATATGCAAACAATGGGCTACAGGAGGGAAATTAAGAAAATTTTCCATTTACAAAGACACAAAAATAATTAAATTCTTAGGGGTAAAATTAACAAAATCAGTGAAGGACACAGTAAACTCTGAGACATTGTTAAAATAGAAGGCACAAAGTAATGGAAAGATATCCCCTGCTTATGGGTTGGAAGAATTAACATTGTCAAAATGGTCATCCTATACAAAGCAATCTACAAATTGAATACAATCACTATCAAAGTTTCATTGTCCTTCCTCAAACAAATAAAATAAACATTATTGAAATTTATATGGAAACATGAAAGACTCTGAATAACCAAATCAATCCTGACAAAACAGAAATGAGAAAGAATGTTGTGAATCATAATTCCAGGTCAAACTATAAAACAAAAATATAATAATCCAAGCAGTATGATGCTTGAAGCAAAAAGAACACAAAAATTAAAAATGAACTGAGAGCATACACATAAGCACTCACTTATATGAACAGTAAGTGTGCAACAAAGGAGCCAAGATTAAGAATTGGAGGAAGGAAGACCTCTTCAATAAGCACTGTTGGGAAAACTTTATAGCTGCAAGCCAAAGAATAAAAGTGTATCACTCTCATACCACCCATAATGATCAATTTAAAATGCATAAAAGACTACAATCTGTAAGATTGAAACCCTAAAACATACAGAAAAATAGCACTTCATGACATAGGCTTCAAAGGCATATTTGTGGATTGGTCTCATGTAGCAAGAAAAACCAAAGTGAATGCAAATAACTGGCACTACATCAAAATAAAAAGCTTCTGCAAAGTGAAAAGAAATATCATTTAAAAAAATCTCTCCCAGGCCTCCTAAGGTGGTACAGGTGGTTGAGCACAGTGCTGTGAAGCTGTCCGCAGCCTCTGCAGCACCGGTCCAATTCTGGCCAGCTGGTCAGCGAGAATCCGATATGGTGTGGCAGACCTCTCCTGACTCATCCACTGCTCCCCTCAGCAGTGTATTTCAGTCAGCCTGCCTATTCTGTTCCCCATGCTATCTCTGGTGAATCCTCTCACCCTCCCGCACATGTACCCTGTACCCCAGTTCTTATATGCATACATAAAAATAAGTCTTTTTAAAAAAGAAAAGAGTATGAATATTTCTCAAATGATTAAAAACAATCTACCATATGACCCAGCAATTCCACTCCTAGGTATTTACCAAAAGAATTCAAGAACACTAATTCAAAGGGAAACATGCTGTAGAAACCACCTATGTGGCCTAATGCAGCTGAGTGTTTCAGGAAAGTGTGGTATATATACATAATGGAATATTACTCAGCTATCAAAAAAGATAAAATCTTGTCATTTGTGTCAAGATGGATGGAGTTGAAGGGCATTACACTAAGTGAAATAAGTCACAATAAGAAAGACAAATACCAGATGGTATTACTTATATGTGGAATATGGATAAACCAAAGTATTAATACTAGAAAACTGACTATAGTCAGTTCCCAGAGCAGGGAAGGGTGAGAGGCATGACAAAGTAGGGAGGAAGCACAATGGATTATAGTGGAGGACTATGGTGGAGGATAATGGATGTTTTTGTAGTGGGTTTGGTATGTTAACAACACCTAAAGGGGGAGAACCTATACTTCTAAAACATAAACAGTGATGTAAACTAATGCAATTTCAATTAAAAAAAAATATTTCCAAAGAGGTGGAAACTCAAAAATAAATAAATAAACAATGTAGTTATCATTAATGAATAAAAATGGCTGAAAGATTAAAAAAAAGACCAATCCCATTAATACTAAACCCTCATCTTCAACCCAATAATAGCAGTACCCCAGGTGTCAATGCTGTCTCCCCTCATCACCTGTTATAGTCTCATTGAGGCACAGGTATGTTATGTGACTTGCAGGTCTTGTCAGTAATGAATGTCTATTTTTCAATGTTTCTTGATGGTTATTGCTGCAGGTAATCTTGGAAACACAGTAAGAAACAAAATGTCTAGTACAGTTATGAAAAGGGAAATGCCTATAAGAAACTTACCTGGGCTCTGGTGAGTACTCCCAGGAAATTTGGAGCCATTGGTATTATTAACATTAGTCTGACAGTGCTACAAAACAACAAACTAACTGAGAACAAAATATGAGTAAGAAAAGTCTTTCAATAAATGATACTGGGAAAACTAGAAGCTACATAAAAAAGAATGAGACCAGACCACTATTCCCCTACCACAAGCAAAAAGTTAACTAACAGTGGATTAAACACTTGGATATATGACTGTAACTTTAAATTATATAGAAGAAAAGCTCTTTGAAATCAACCTTACTGACTTATGGACTTGTCTCAAATGGCAATGGGGAAAAAAGCTAAAATAATTAAATGGAACTACATCAAACTAAAATGCTGCACAGTTAGTCACCATCATTGAAACATGAAGACAATCTGCTGAAATGGATGAGAGTTCTGCAAGTCATTTATGAGACAAGGAATTAATCCCCCAAAATATATAAACAACTCAGGCAATTTGTTTACACAAAACCAACATCGTGATTTTAAAAAATGGGCAGAATATATTTTCACATCATATACCACACAGGAGGCTAAAATCCAAGATCCTCAACAAACTTCTCAAGTCAAAAACAAGAAAACAAATAATCAAAAAAATAGTCACATCTCCAAAGAAGACATACAGATGTCCAACAACCACATTAAAAAATGCTCATTATCACATTAATTATCAGGAAAATGCAAAGGAAAACCATAATGAGATATCATCTCACACTATGATAGAGGCCTGTATCAAAAAAGACCAAAAACAGGTATTGGTGAGGGAATGGAGGAAAAGAAATCCACATATACTGTGGGAATGGAGACTGGTCCATGCCCTATGGAAAACAGTATGGGAGTTTAAAACAAAATAAAAATTAATCTATTACATGATCCAGCAATACCACTACTAAGTATCTATCCAAAGAATATAAAAGCACTATTTGAAGGAATTATATGCACTCCTAAGTTCATTGTAGCACTATTTACAATAGGAAATCTATGGAAACAAGCTAAGTACACAACGCAGTGAGTAGATTAAAAAAAGATGTGGCATATGTATGTAACAAAATACTATTTAGCTATTTTAAAAAAGCTGAAATCTAGCCATTTGTGCCAACATGTATAAAACCAAAGGGCATTATGTTAAGCAAAATAAGTCAGAGGGAGAAATAAAAAAAAAGATATTACTCATATGTTAAATATAAAGAAACAAAACAAACTCTACAAATCAGGCTGAAGAACTGAGGCTACCAGAAGGGGAGGTTGGTGGCTGGTGAGCAAAGCAGGGAGTGGGGCCAAAGGATTATGGTAGAGTATTATGGTTGGTTTGGTGGTGGGTGTGGTGTGTAACATACATTTGAAGAAGTGTTAATTTATACCTTTGAATAATATAGTTTTTTAATCAACATTCCTGAATAAAATATTATAAAATTTTAACAAAAGAAAAATTTAAATGGGTGGAAAATCTGGGTAGACATTCACCGAAAAAGATGCACAGATGACCAGACACATGAAGGAATGTTATTAATTGCTAGTGAGGATATGTAGAAAAGAGGGATACACTGAAAAGAGGGATACCCTCATACACTGTTGGTGGGGATGTAAACCCTTAGAGCTGCTATGGATAATAGCATGGTAGTTCTTTAAAAAATTGAAAATGAAACTACCGTATGATTCAGCAATTGCACTTCTGGATATTTATCTGAATAAGAAAATTGAACAGATATGTATACCCCTATATCCATTGATGTATTTACAAGAGCCAACAACAGATGATTGTATAATTTGTGGCATACATCCAAAATGCAATACAACTCCACTATAAAATATTAAAATGATATCTTGTCATGTCCACCAACTTAGATCTTTAGGATAATAATGTTTAGTGAAATAAGTCAGAAAGTGAAAAATAAATACTGTATAATTTCATTCTTATTTGTAAGACAAAGAATCAAAGTAAATTAGCAATCAAAACAAAATAAGCCCTTAGAAAACATAATTGCTGTTTCTGGAGAGAACCAGACAGTGGGTTGGGTGGAAGAGGTGGAAGGGGTTGATTGGATGGTGATAAATGGAAGTTAGACCTTTGGTGGTGTATGTTGTGTGCTATATAGACATGTACAAAGCTGTATACCTGAAACTTACACAATTTTGTAAGTCAATGTTTTCTCAAAATACAACATAAGAAATCAACAATTCAGTTAAGAAATGACAAGCAAGCATATGTTTTAGTCAGTTCAAGCTGCTGTAACAAAAAAACTATGGAGCAGGTAGTTTAAGAACAAACATTTCTTGGGCCTCCCCTGGGGGCACAGGCAGTTGAGCTCAGTGCTGTGAAGCTGTCTGCAGCCTCTGCAGCACGGGTTCGACTATAAAGATGTCAGCTGTCTGTCGGCATGCAAGAATCCCACACTGCACAGCAGACCTCTCCTGTTTCACCCGCTGCTCCCCTCAGCAGTGTATTTCAGTAAATCTGCCTGTTCTGCTCCCCACTCTGTCTCTGGTGAATCATCTCACCCTCCCGCACATCTGGCTTGTGCCCCAGTTCTTGTATGCATGAATAAATAAATATTTTTTTAAAAAAGAACAAACATTTCTCACAATTATAGAAGATGAAAAATCCAGGATTAAGTTGCCAACTGATCCCTCGTCTAGTGAAGGCCTACTCACTACATTCTCACATGGAATGGAGGAGGGGAGAGAAGAGGGCTAGGAAGGTAGGGGGAGACAGAGAGAAAGAGAGAGAGAATGAATCATTTTGTGTATCTTCTTATGGGTGTACTAGTCCCATTCATGAGGGTACCACCTTCAAAAACTAATTATATCCTAAAGGCTTCACCCAAAATATCATCACATTGGGCACTAGGACTTCAACATGTGAATTTCTAGGGGACATGATCATCAGTCCATAGCACTTTGTCCTTGAAACTCATGTTTTTTCACATGCAAAATATGTTCATTCTATCCCAACACCCCTAAATCTAAATTCACTACAGCTTGAAATCTAAAATTTAAAGTCCAAAGTCTAATCTAAATTAGATATTGAGACAGATGCTGTTTAGCTAGGCAGAGTGGAGGCCCATGGAGAATGAAAGTGGCAAAAGAAAATTATAGAACAACCGAGATTTATAGGCCCTATGTCTGTGAGCAGGAGACCTATCTGTCAGTAGGAGACAGCCAAAAAGTATTTGATAAGAAGAGGGGCAGGAAGGAGGGGGTGATGACCCTGCATATTGGGCTGTGAGATTTAATCTCTAGCAAATTCCCCATGCTTCTAGCTGCCTGTGTGTTAATCTCTGGCAACTTACCTCCCAATCTGTTTATTCAGTAGATAGAGGCCCCTTAGCGAGGTATATTAAGTACAAAAGATGTTACATATGGGTGTTTCAGGGGCACCAATTCTAGTGTCAATATAGGGAGCTTTGCGCTTCTGTATTGCTAAATAAACTCTCTAAAACTCACTCCTCACAGTTCATGTCCTCAATTTTCATGACAAGAGACAAGAACTCACCAACATCTGCAACAATGTGACTGAGGGTCAAAGTATGGTTCATCCTGAGGCAAAATTTCTCTCCAGCTCTGAACCTGTGAAACCAAACAAGTTTTATGCTTCCAAAATACAACACTAGTCAAGATATAGCATAGATATTCCTATTTCAGAAGGAAAGAAAAAAAGATGTAAGAAGTGACAGATCACCAAAAAGTCACAAACTTAGTAAATTATATCTTAAGGCATGAGAATATTTCTCTTTGCTTCAATGCTCTGACTCCCACATCCACTGGACAATGTCACCCCATAGGTATCACTCACACTAAAGCTCTCTGCTGGGTGGGAGGCATCTATAACTTGATTCTCCTAGGTAGGGGTCATGCCCCCGGGGCACTGTCATAATAGGGCCTTCCTCCCATAGCTTTGGTTGGCGACCATGTGACCTGTTGAAACCACAGCAGTGACCTTGATGATTTCCGAATCACCTTCAGAGTCATTCTTCCTTTGTCTTGAAAAATAGTGGGTATGTTAGGGGGAAAGGATGTCCTGAGCTAATTCCATACAGGCTTTGTGGACTCCACTCCCACTCCTTACCAAAGTCATCAATACACTGGAAATGGCAAATTCCATCCTCACCAAAGGGAGGGTTGCTGGGACCTAAGGGCGGAGTTAAGCTGCCAGGTTTGGTATAAAACCAGACATGTGGGCCTTGGTTCTCTCTCTTTGCCTCATGGCTCTTGGCTCTTCACCAGCTCTCAGTATGCCATTGGGATTCCAGGTTGGCGGAACATGTAGGACACATTCATGAGTTTATCTCCCTCTTTTTTCTCCCTGAGTTATTCATTTCTTCATTTTCCCTTTCTATTGTAAATAAACCTTTTATTAACCTTTTGTGTGTGCCTGCAGTTGAGTATTAATAAATCCCTTTCAAGTGTGCAGGTGAGGATCCACAGTCAGGCAACCTGTTTTATATTGGGGTTGTCCTGTAACAGGTAGCCTTAGCTGACAAGATCTATTATCTGGTACTGTATGGTCTAAGAAGTCTGACAGCCTTTGTTTAATTCACTCTTTCAGAAAGTTCAAGATGGCAGTGACCCTGCTGGGCTGAAATAGTATGCTTGATCTCTTCAGAACACGCTTTTTCATTTTGGTAATATGGACAGGCTGAGAAATTTTGCTTAAAGATTCATTCTTCAAATCATTTTTCTCTTCTTATATTTTATTTTAAGCAGTCAGGAGAAACAAGTCTCCTTTTAACACTTTGTTTAGACATCTCCTCAGCTAAATATCCAATTTCATCATTTACACATTCTACCATCAACAACACATTAGAATATAAACAAAATTCAGCCAGGTTATTTGCTACTTTATAAGAAAATTAGCCTTTCCTTCATTGTCCAATAACATGTCTGGTACCTCATCATATGACTTATACTATTCATTTTTGTATCAACAACTTATACGTGATCATCTATGTACTCACTAAGAAGGTAGAAGCTTTCTGTCCAGTTATCTGTTCTTTCTGAGATCTCATCAGAATTGTCTTTAACATTCCCTCCATGGAAATATTGGTCTTTTTTAACATGCATCTCAAAATTCTTCTAGCCTCTACTCATTTTTTTTGTTCAAATGCTGCATGCACATATTTAGATATTTCTTACAGGAGCCCCATGCTTTTCTTTATCAATTTCTGTCTTAGTCAGTTTGTACTACTATAACAAAAATAGCTTAGACTGAGTGGCTTAAACAACACAATTTTTTTCTCATTATTCTGGTCACTGGAAAGTTCAATATCAAGGTAACTAGAGTTCTTGTGTCCAGTAAAGACTCACTTCTAGCTTGTAGTATGCCCCATTATTATCATATGAAAGAGAGAGAGAGAAGAGAGGAAGTTAGTGCTTGTGTCTTGCTATAAGACACTAATCCCATCATGGAGGCACCATTCTCATGATCTAATTATTTCTCAAAGACACTCACACATGATTACATTGGGAATGCAATGTAAGGAATGCAAAATAAGCCATAATGAGATAACACAACACACCTATTTTGTTGGTGAAAATTAAAAAGATTGACCAAACCAAGTGTTAGTGAGTGTGCAAACTGGAAATCTTACATATTGTTTGTGGAAATGTAAATGGTACAACCAATTAAGAAAACAGCTTAGCAGTTTCTTAAAATGTTAAACATAATCTACAAAGATCCAGTCATTCCATTTCTAGGGCTATATCAACAAAACAAAATATATTTATATAATGACTTGTGCATTAATATTCATATCATTTTTTATTTTTAATAGCAAAGAACCAGAGATAACTTAAATTCCCATCAGCAGATGAGTTGATTCCCATCAACACAATGAAATAGCATTCAGCAATTAAAAGGAATGAACTACTGTTGCACTCTATGGCATGGATGAATTTCAAATACATTATGCAATGTAAAAAGTGTCAGACTCCAAACGGCTGCAAACTTTGTGATTCTATTTATATATAAGTAGAAAGTACAAACTAATCTATAGTTACCAAAATTTGACGAGTGTTTCCTAGGGAATTCACAGGCTGTGGAGCAGTATACATGTTTAGAAGTGAGGCAAGGACTATAAATAAGCATAAGGAAATCTTTGGAGTGGGGGATATAATCACTGCCTTGATAGTGTAGAGGGTTGCATGATAACATGACAGCTCAGTCAGAGCACTAACTTTGCATGTGTATACAAAATTTATGTATGTAAAAAAAAAAGACTTGAACCATAGCTAATCTGTGTCTTTGAAAAATACCTTTTGATGTATTTGGAACATAAGAGGATGGAAAGCATGTAAGGAGTTGCTCAAATGCTATCTCCCAAAAGCCTCCCTACTTTCTGTGAAAGGCTGTCATGAAATCTTTTCATTATATCCTGTGTTCCAATAAGGTATCAGACTTTTGTTGTACTCCCTTGGAATAGAGCTGCAAACAACAAAACAAATTCACTGCAGTCTAGATTTGACTCCTCAGTAATGGGGCATCCCACAATGCTCATTACAATCATCTGTTCCTTTTTGTTTGGTGTCATCATTTTTAGTGAGTGAACATAGGCCATGGGAAATTAGTACATTTGACTAATTCAAATGTACTATTTTGTATATATTTTGTATATTGTCAATCATCTGTCCAAAACTAAAAATGTTTCACTGTATCTTTACCAGTTGAATCAACAGACCTTGTCTTTGACTAGGACTTGGGCTTACATTGTCTTGTGTGTTCTTGATATTTAATAATGGTGATTGCTTCACAGGAGTATGCAAATGTCAAAATTTTTCAAATTGCAAATTTTAAATATGTGCAGTTTACTGCTTCCCAATTATATTTAAAGTTGGGAAGAAGCCTATGATGTCCCTGCCCACCACTTCTATCTTACATCATATTGGAGATATTAATCCATCCAATAAGATAAGTAAAATAAAAATAAGACATAGTGATTAGAAATAAAGGTACAAAACTTCATACTCAGATTACACAATTGCAAAGAATATACAAAAATAGAGGTAATAAATGGTTTCATTAAAGTCACAAGATACAAAAACATACAAAAATTGAATATAATTTTATATTTCCACAGACTAGCAGCAAACCTTCAAAAATTAGATATAAAATAAAGTGCTGAATAGAATAGTATAAAAATCCATGAAAGAATTAGTTATAAAATTCACAAAATTTGTGCGAGATCTGTACATTGAAAATTACAAAACACTGCTGAAAACAATCAAAGAGACCTACATAAACAAAGAGATATGCCATTGTCATAGACTGAAATCCTCAATATTGTTAAGGGGTCAATTTTCTCTAAAACTGTAATATATTAAAAGATTCCTCCCCAAAGCAAAGAAAGTGAAGGGAAAAATAAACAGCTGGGATTACATCAAACTAAAACAGTTCTGTACAGTAGCCACATCAAGGAGAAACCCTACTGATTGGGGAAAAAAATTTGCACTCTATACAAATGATAAGGGACTTGTCACAAAGATATACAAAGAACTTGCACGACTCAGCAAAAACAAAGTAGACAATTCAGTCAAAAAATGGGCAGAAGAGCTTAAAAGACACTTTTCCAAAGAGGAAATGCAAATGGCCAACAGGTACATGAGAAAATGTTCAACATCCCTTATAATCAGGAAAATGCACATCAAAACCACAAGGAGATTCTACTTTACACCAGTGAGAATGGTACATTAAAAAAAAAATCTGCAGGGGAGGGAGAGGGATCAAAATGAGGGTGGGAAGAGCACAAGGGACTATGGTGATAGAGCATGGAAGAATTGGTGGTGGAAAATCTATGGGGACTACACCTGAAAAAAGAAAGCAAACATTGTACAAAAACGAACAACGGGGCCTCTCTGGTGGCACAAGGGGTTAAGACACAACCTATGAACCTATCCACAGCCACTGCTGCATGAGTTCCATCCCCAGCCAGCGAGCTAGACATTGCTCAGCAGACCTCTCCTGACTTGCATGCTGCTACCCTCAGCAGTGTGTTTCAATCTGCCTGTTCTGTTCCCCACTCTGTCTCTGGTGAATCCTCTCACCCACTTCCGTGCACCTCTGGCCTGCACCCCAGTTCTTGTATGCATAAATAAATCTTTAAAAAATGAACAATGAGAGCCTCCCCTGGTGGCACAGCGGTTGAGTGCTGGGCTGCGAAGATGCCCGCAGCCTCTGCAGTGCAGGTTCAATTCCTTGCCGCAGGCGAGGGTCCCACATGGCGCTACAGACCTCTCCTGCCATGCCCACTGCTCCCCTTAGCAGTGTATTTTGTAGGTCTGCCTGTTCTGTTCCCTGCTCTGGCTCTGGTGAATTCTCTCACCCTCCTGCACTTCTGACTATACCCAGGGCTTGTATAAATAAATAAATAAATAAATCTTTTTTAAAAAAAGAACAATGATTTAAAATCTATATAAATAAATAAATTATTAAAAAAAAAAACTGGCAACAACAAATGTTGACAAGGATGTGGAGAATAAAGGAACTCTATTACACTGCTGGTGGAAATGCAAACTAGTCTAATAACCATGGAAAGCTGTGTGGAGATTCCTCAAACTACTGAAAATGGAGCCACCATATGACCCAACAATTCCACTCGTAGGAATCTTCCCAAAGGACACAGAAACATTAATTGAAAATGATACCTGCACCTCTACGTTTATTGCAACATTATTTACAATAGGTAAGATATGGTACCAACCCAAATGCCCAAAAACAGATGACTGGATCAAGAAGCTGTGGTATATATACACAATGGAATTGTACTCAGGAATCCAAAAAAAAAAAAAAAAAAAAACTCTAGCCATTTGCAACAACATGGAGGGAGCTGGAAGAGATTATGCTCAGTGAAATCAGCCAGAAAGAAAAAGAAAAATATTGTATGGTTTCACTTATAGGAGGAATATAGGGGAACCAAAGAAGGAATCAGGGGGGAAATAATAATACATAAGTAAATAAATTAAAAAAAATAGCAGGCAACTACAAATCAGATACATTCTGAAGGGGAAGGGGAGGGAGAGGGATCAAAACAGGGGAGGGAAGAGCACAAGAGACTATGGTGATGGTTCATGGGTGAATTGGTGGGGGAAATTTTACAGGGACTACACCTAAGAGGAAAAAGCAAACATTGTACCAAAATGAACAGTGATGTAATATATATATATATATATATATATATATAAATATTTACAATTTTGTTCATGTATTTAAAACAATTCCAATCAAAATATCAGCAGAACTACTTATATAAATCCCAATATTAATTTTAAAATCACTATGTAAAAAGAAAAAGGCTGGGCCTCCTCGGTGGTGCAGCAGGTTTAGCGCAGTGCTATGAAGCTGTCCGCAGCCTCTGCAGCGCAGGTTTGATTCCTGGCCAGCTAGGGAGATCCCCACATGGTGTGGCGGACCTCTCCTGTCACGCCCGCTGCTCCCCTCAGCAGTGTGTTTCGGTTGCCTGCCTGTTCTGCTCCCTGCTCTGTCTCTGGTGAATTCTCTCATGCCGCTCCCCCCTGCCCAGCACCTCTGGCATGTACTCCAGCTCTTGTGTAAAAATAAATAAATCTTAAAAAAAAGAAAAAGGCTAACATAGTCAAAACAATTTATAAAAGAATAGAAATGCTAGAGAATTCACACTACATTATATCAAATCTTAATATAAACATACAGTAATCAATACAGTGCAGTATTGTTATAGGCATAGACACATAGAATGATGAAACAAAATATAGAACAAATGCATACACATGTCATCTATTGAGATTTGACAGCAGGCATTTCAATGAATAAAGAATTGTATTTTCATGAGTGTTGGAAAAATTCAAAATCCACATGTCCAAATGAACCCCAATCATACCTCATATTGTAAAGAAAAATTAACCCTAAATAAGTCATAAATCATAACTAAATATAAAACCTATAACTAAAATTCACATGAAAAATAAGGGGAAAATCTTAATAACTTTGTATAGAGCAAAAATTTCTTACATGTAGGAATAAAATAAACTATAAAATAAAAATAAGATATATTAAACTTCATCAAAATAAAATTAAATTGTATGTTCTTTGAAAAGCCCTGATTGTAAAATTAAATGAGACAAACCAAAGAATGGGAGAAAATACTTGGAAAACACATTTTTGATAGGGAATCTGTGTGTCAATTGTCTGTCAAGGTACCCTGAGGTTTGATGATTCACTAGGAGGACTCATAGTACTCTGCATATAGTTGTACTCTATCTTTGAGTTATTACAGTGATATGACATAGAACAAGTGAGCCACCAAAAAAGGCACCTGTGACAGGTTCAAGCTTCCAAAAGTTATATCCCAACAAAGTAACATTTAATTTCTGTAATAACAAGTTGTTTCATGGGTGAAATGTTGTCTTCCACTTAAACTCACTTGAAACTTAGTGCCCACTTTAGAGATTTTGGGGGGAGGGAGTGAGGAATAACTGGACATATAGGGTCTTATTCCTAATGTGTACCATTGTCCTGGTCTCTCAGAAGAAAACAGGTAGGTGTTCTGCATAAATCATACTGTTTGTACAGTTTATGCACAGTGAGCCATTCTTATAAGGAAATGGGGAAAATGCTCCTCAAATTACAAGTTATCAGATACTGATCAAGGGCCAACTTTACAAGTGAGTTTTTTTTTTTAAGATAGCAGTCTCAGATTTTCTATGTCAATCCTTTTCGATACAATTTGTACATAGACTATACAAAGAAAATTTTAAAACTCAATAGTATGAAAGCAACCAGTCTAGTACAAATTGGGGGTAAGATTTGAACAGATATGTTACCAACAAAGATTTAACAATGTAAATAAGTACAAGAAAATGCTCAAAATCATTAGTCACATCTCCAAAGAAGACATACAGATAACCAACAGGTATATGAAAAGATACTCATCATCTCTTATTATTAGAAAGATGCAAATCAAAACAAAAATGAGATATCCCGTATGCCAATGAAAATGGCTATGATGCAAAAGAAAGGAAATAACAAGTGTTAGACTGTAAAGAGAAGGGAGCCCTTGTACATGCTTGATGCACTGCAACTATTATAGAAATCAGTGTAGAGATTCCTACAAAATAGAAATACCATATTGGTATTTCTACAGAAACCTCTCCATTTCCAGGCAATAGGGGCCCCCTCAAGATCTGACCCCATCTCCTCTTTTGGCTGCCAGTCTATTAATTAGGGTTAAGCCATGCTGGGATTGATAAAAGTGAAAAGATATTACACCCTAAGGAGCAGCAAGGATTAGCTAAACATACACTGGCAAGAGCCATAAAATTAAGATTTAATGACATTGAGCATCTTTTCGTGGACTTTTTTTTTTGTAATCTGTATATCCCTTTCAATTAAATGTCTGACATGTGCTTTACCCATTATCTAATTAGACATTTTTTTAACTATTGCATTTATTGAGTTCCTTGTATATCACTATGGCCTCCTGCTTAGTAGATCATTTTATCATTAAAGTTCTTCTTTTCTTTGTTTTCTTTGCTCTGAAGTTTATCTGAAATTAATGAAATTACTTTCACGATTTTTGGATTAGTGTTTGCATGGTGCATTAATTACCAACCTTTTAATGTCAACCTGCATATGTTGTTATATATGAAGTGAATCTCTTGTTGACAGCATATTATTATGTCATTTTCTTTTAATCAAGCTTGTCATCTGTCTTTTAAATGATTTATTTAGGGCATTTATATTTAAAGTAATTGCTGATATGTCAGGACTTAAGTACATCATTTTACTATTTGTTTTCTGTTTGATTACTTGGCCTCCCATTCCTCTTTTCTTCCTTTGGGGATATTTTGATATCAAGGGTCATTTTATCTTGATTTATTTGTAGACCTTTAGAGTACATCATTCTATATAATAGCTTTAGTGGTTGATCTAGATACATATATAATTTTTCAGAGTTACTGCCATCAACATTTTTCCACTTCAAGTGAAAATAGAAGCCTAAGAAATATAAAAACCATATCCATAGATGTTGAGAAAGCATTTGATAAAGTACAACACCCATTTATGATAAAGGCCCTTGAAATTCTCGGGATATAAGGAACATAACTCAACATCATAAAGGCCATACATGACAAGCCCACAGCCAATATCATTCTCAATGGTGAAAAGCTGAAAGCATTCCCATTAAGATCTGGAACAAGACAAGGATATCCACTCTCACCACTGCTTTTCAAGATAATACTGGAAGTCCTAACCAGAGCAATTAGACAAGAGAAAGACATACAAGCAATACAAATAAGAAAAGAAGAAGTCAAACTATCGCTATTGGTGGATGATAAGATAATATACATAGAGAACCTCAAAAACTCCACAGAAAAACTTATTAAACTCATCAATCAGTTTAGTAAAGTGGCAGGATACAAAATCTACACACAAACTTCAGCAGCCTTCCTATACACAAACAATAAATCTGAAGAAGAAGAAATCAAGAAAACCATTCCTTTTATTATTGAAACAAAAACAAATCAAATACTTGGGAATAAATCTAACAAAAGCAGTAAAGGACCTATACAAAGAAAACTATGAAACACTGTTAAAAGAAATAGAAGTAGACACAAAGAAATGGAAAGACATCCCCTGTTCATGGATCGGAAGAATTAACATTATCAAAATGGCCATCCTACTAAAGCAATTTACAGATTCAATGTTCAATGATATTCCAATTAAAATTTCAATGTCTTTATTCAAAGAAATAGAAAAAATATTGATGAAATTCATATGGAGCCACCAAACCCCGAATAGCCAAAACCCTCCAAAAAAAAAAAAAAAAAAAGAAGGGAATGGAGTAGAGGCATCACTCTCCCAGATTTCAAACTATACTACAAAGACATAATAATCAAAACTGAATGGTATTGGGACAAGAACAGAAACATAGACCTATGGATCCAAATAGAAAACCCTGAAATAAACCCACAGATTAATGATCAACTAATCTTTGACAAAGGAGCAAAGAACATGCACTGGAGCAAAGAAAGTTTGTTCAGTAAATGGTGCTGGGAAAAATGGGTTGAGACATGATAAAGAATGAAACTTGACTACTACCTCACACCATGCACAAAAACCAACTCAAAATGGATTAAAGAACTAGATATAAGACCTGAAACCATAAACTATATAGAAGGAAATATAGGCGAAACACTACATGACATGCACTTCAAAGACATCTTTACAGACACATCACCCATAGTAGTAATAGTGAAGGCAAATATAAACAGCTGGGACTACATCAACTTAAAGAGCTTCTGCACAGCAAAAGAGACAATAGTCAAAACACAGAGAAACCCTGGGTCTCCCCGGTTGCACAGCGGTTGAGTGCTGGGTTGCGAAGCTGCCCCCCATCCTCTGCAGCACCAGTTCGATCCCCGGCCACCTGGCGAGGGTCCCACATGGCGCACAGAACTGTCCTGCCGCCCACTGCTCCCCTTAGCAGTGTACTTCATTGGTCTGCTGTTCTGCTCTCCGTTCTGGCTTTGGTGAATTCTCTCACCCTCTCGCGCTTCTGACTGTACCCAGTGCTTGTATAAATAAATAAATCTTAAAAAAAAAAAAAAAAAAAAAAAAAAAGAGAAACCCCACTGACTGGGAGAAAATTTTTGCACACGACAATAATGATGAAGAGCTGATCACAAAAATCTACAAAGAGCTGATGAGACTCAACAAAAATAAATAAAATAATCCAGTCAAAAAATGGGCAGAAGAGATAAAAAAAACTTCTCCAAAGAGGAAATGCAAATGGCCAACAGACATATGAAAAAATGTTCAACATCACTTGTAATCAGGGAAAGGCAAATCAAAACTACAATGAGATACCATCTTACATAGTGAGAATGGCACATATTTAAAAAACTAGCAACAACAAATGTTGGCAAGGATGTGGAGAAAAAGTAACTCTCCTGCACTGCTGGTGGTAGTGCAAACTGGACCAACCACTATACAAAGCTGTGTGGAGATTACTCAACCTGCTAAAGCTGGAGCTTCTATATGATCCAGCAATTCCACTCCTAGGTATTTACCCAAAGGACACAGAAACATTAATTCAAAAGGGCACCTGCACCCCTATGTTTACAGCAGCACTATTTACAATAGCTAAGCTTTGGAAACAACCCAATTTCCCAAAAATAGATGACTATCAAGAAGATGTGGTACATATACACAATAAAATATTACTCAGCAATTAAAAAAGATAAACACATGCAATTTGCAGCAACATGGATGGAGCTGGAAGGGATCATGCTGAGCAAAATAAGCCAGAAAGACAAAGAAAAATACTGTGTGGTCTCACTCATAGAAGGAATCTAGAAAACCTAAATAAGGGACCAGGAAAAAGAATAACTGTAAGAAAGAAAAAAATCAAAATCAATGAACAACTATTAACCAGAGACACACTATGGGGGGAGTGGGGAAAGGAGAGGTTGAGGCCAAAATAAGTGGTTGCAATTGTATGGGAATTATAAAAATAAAAAAGAAAGAAAAAAGAAAAAAAAAAGTTTAACAAGGGAAAAAAAAATAAAATAAGAAGACTTACTTCATTTAGCTTCCCCACTTTTTAAATGTAATTTTTTTAAGTAATTCCTCCATACACTTAGAGCACCATACAAAATCAAATGCTTTGATTTTTATTTCAATAACCAAGTATGAATAAAGAAAATTATGAGGCTATTATGTTGTATTAATATTTATGTTTATGCATCCTGATGTCTTTTCTTTCTAAAGTCCGAAGCTTAATCATTTTAATTTTTAGTTGATTAATTTACTCTCTTACATCATTGCACATTTTTGCAAAGTAATTTGTTTCCTTACACTCTTAGGTGTATTTCCCATAGTTCTCCCACCACCATAGCACCAAGGAACCATCACCATAGTCCCCTGTGCTCTTCCCTCCGCTGTTTAAACCCCCTCCATCCTTCTTCCTTGAAGTATGCCTCAGATCTATGTTCAGATTGCAAGTTTTTTTTCTGACCTTTTGTATGGTTTCTCAATATTCCACATATAAGTGAGACCATCCAATATTTATTTTCCTTCAGACTTATTGTGCTTTGCATAATCCCTTCTAGCACATCCATCTTGTTGCAAATAGCATGAGTTTATCTTTTTTGATTGCCATGTAGTATTCCATTGTGTATACATACCATATATTTTTAATCCATTCATCTCTTTGGGGATGTTTAGGTTGTTTCCATATCTTGACTATTGTAAATAGTACTGCAACAAACATAGGAGTGCATGTTTCCTTTTGAATTAGTGTTTTGGGGGGTAGAATCGTAGGAGTAGAACTGCTGAATCACATGGTAGATCCATTTTTAGCATTTCTAGGGTCCTTCACAAAGCTTTCCATAGTGGCTGAATAAGTATGCCTTCCCTCCAGCAGTCTGGGAAGCTTCCCTTTTCTCAACACCTTCACCAGCAATTGTTGTTGCTCTTTTCTTTCTTCTTTTTTGTTTTTTTTTTGTTTATTTGTTTTCTTTTAATTAATACTTTATTTTATATAATTCTTACATAATTTTTCATTTTTGCACAATGTATGCATTTTCATTTTGTTTATATTCCCCATATAATTCCCATCACCCTTACTTTGGCCCTGATCCCTCCACTTCTCCCCACATCCTGTTAGTTTGTATCTAGTTTATAGTTGATTGTTGATTTTTACTTCATTATAATTAGTCTTTTTCCTGGTCCGTTATTTAGGTTTTCTAAATTCATGCTATGAGTGAGATCATCCAGTATTTATTTTTCCTCGCCAACATTCGTTGTTGCTAGATTTTGTAATATGTGCCATTCTCACTGGTGTAAGTTGGTATTTCATTGTAGTTTTGATTTCCATTTCCCTGATTACAAGTGATGTTGAACATTTTTTCATATGCCTATTAGCCATTTGCATTTCCTCTTCAGAGAAGTTTCTTTTTATGTCTTCTGCCCATTTTTTGACTGGATTATTTACTTCGTTTTGTTGCATTTCATCAGCTCTTTGTAGATTTTTGTGATCAGCCCTTTATCATTAGTGTTGTGTGCAAAAATTTTCTCCCAGTCAGTGGGGTTTCTCTTTGATTTTGTTATTGTCTCTTTTGCTGTGCAGAAGCTCATTAATTTGATGTACTACCAACTGTTTATCTCTGCCTTCACTATCATTGCTTTGGGTGATGTGTCTGTAAAGATGTCTTTGAGGTGCATGTCATGTAGTCTTTCCATATATTTCTTTCTCTATATTTTGTCTTTTCAGGTCTTATGTCTAGTTCTTTAATCCATTTTGAGTTGGTTTTTGTGCATGGTATGAGGTAGTAGTCAAGTTTCATTCTTGTTCATGTCTCAACCAAGTTTTCCCAACACCATTGAATAAACAAATTTTCTTTTCTCCAGTGCATATTCTTTGCTCCTTTGTCAAAGATTAGTTTCCTGTAAATGTTTGAGTTTAATTCTGTTTTTTTATTTTCACTTCCATTGGTCCGTGTGTCTGTTCTTATTCCAATACCATGAAGTTTTGATTATTATGGCTTTGTAGTATAGTTTGAAATCTTGGAATATGGGGCCTCCAGTCACCCCATTTTTTTTCAATGCTATTCCTACAAAAATTTCAATGTTATTCTTCAAAGAAATAGAACAATTATTGATGAAATTCATATGGAATCACCAAAAACCCTGAATAGCTGAAGCTCTACTGGAAAAAAAAAAAAAAAAAGAAGGGAAATGACGAATCACTCTCCCAGACTTCAAACTATACTACATAGCCATAATCATCAAAACTGCATGGTATTGGAACAAGAACAGATACACAGACCAATGGAATTTAATAGAAAACCCAGAAATAAACCCACAGATTTATGGTCAACTAATATTTGACAAAGGAGAAATGAATATGCATTGGAGCAAAGAAAGTTTGTTCAATAAATGGTGCTGGGAAAAATGGGTCACTACATGCAAAAAAATGAAGCTTGACTACTACCTAACACCATGCACAAAACCCAAATCAAAATAGATTAATGAACTAGACATAAGACCTGAAACCATAAAATACATAGAAGGAAATATAGGCGAAACATTACATGATATGCACATCAAAGACATCTGTACAGACACATCACCCAAAGCAGTGATAGTGAAGGCAATGATAAACAGCTGGGACTACATCAAATTAAAGAGCTTCTGCACAGCAAAAAAGACAATAACAAAAACAAAGAGAAATCCCACCGACTGGGAGAACATTTTTGCACACAAAACTAATGATAAAGGACTGATCACAAATATCTACAAAGAGCTGATGAGACTCAACAAAAACAAAGAAAATAATCCAGTAAAAAAATGGGCAGAAAAGGGGCTCCCCACTGGCGCTGTGGTTGAACATTGGGTTGTGAAGCTGCCTGAAGCCTCCATGGCACTGGTTCGATCCCCAGCTGCTCCCTGGCCACCGGAGTCGGGTTCCGCATGGCATGCAGACCTCTCCTGCCACTCGCTACTCCCCTCAGGAGTGTATTTCAGTCCTTCTGCCTTCTCTTCTCCCTGCTCTGGCTCTGGTGAATTTTCCCATCCCTCCCGCACTTCTCACTGTACCCAAAGCTTGTATAAATAAATAAATAAATCTTAGAAAAAAAAATCCCCAAGACTAAAAAAAGATAAAGAAAGAGGAATCCATCCCTCTCATTAAAAGAAAAAAAAAAAGGCAGAAAAGCTAAAAAGAAACTTCTCTGAAGAGGAAATGCAAATGGCCAACAGGTGTATGAAATAATGTTCAACATCACTTGTAATCAGGGAAATGCAAATTAAAAAGTACAATGAGATACCACCTCACACCAGTGAGAATGCACACATTACAAAAACTAGCAACAACAAATGTTGGCGAGTTTGTGGAGAAAAAGGAACTCTCCTGCACTGTTGGTGGGAGTGCAAACTGGTCCAACCACTATGGAGAGCTGTGTGGAGATTTCTTGACCTACTAAACATAGAGCTTCCATATGATCCAGCAATTCCACTCCTAGGTATTTACCCAAAGGACACAGAAACATCAATTCCAAAGAGCACCTGCACCCCTATTTTATAGCAGCACTATTTACAATAGCTAAGCTTTAGAAACAACCCAAATGCCCAAAAATAGATGACTGGATCAAGAAGATGTGGTACATGTACACCATGGAATATTACTCAGCATTCAAAAAAGATAAACACATGCAATTTGCAGCATCATGGATGGAGCTGGAAGGGATCATGATCAGTGAAATAAGCCAGAAAGAAAAAGAAAAATACCGGATGGTCTCACTCATAGCAGGAATCTAGAAAACTTATATAAGGGACCAGGAAAAAGAATAACTGTAAGAAAGAAAATATCAAAATCAACAAAAAAACTATGAACCAGAGATACTCTATGGGGGTTGGGGGGCGGGGAAAGGAGGGATTGTGGTCAAAATAAGGGGGTTGTAATTGTATGGGGAATATAAATATAAAATTTAAATTAAAAAAAAAGGAATAGCATTTACTCTGTAAATTGCTTTTGGTAGGATGGCCATTTTGATAATGTTAATTCTGCCAATCCATGAGCAGGGGATTTTTTTCCATTACTTTGTTTCTTCTATCTCTTTTAACAGTGTTTTATTGTTTTCTTTGTATATTAATTTAAAATGAATGAATGACTTGGATGTACATTCCGAAACTATGAAATTCATGGAAGAAAACATGAACAAAACACTCTACAACATTAGCTTCATGGATGTCTTTGGTGACTCAGAAAATATTGGAAGATTTCGCTCATATGTGGAATACAAAAATATAAAACAGAGAATAGAACAAAGTAAACCAAAATAAACCCTACAACTCTGACTGTAGAATGGAGGCTATGAGAAGAGGAGGTGGAAAGGTGGAGAGCAAAATTTGGAGGAAGAACAATGAACTATGGTGGCATATTAGGTGCCTTCTTTGTGGGTATGGTATGGTAACACACATCTCAATTAGTGTGAACCTATACCCATAAATCATATACAGTGTTGTAAACCAACAATATCTCAATAAAATAGTATAATTTAAAATTTTTTAAACAGAGAGACAAACTTTTTATTTATAGTCACATTTCTACTTCTGAATATTTCTGAATACAATATCCTCCAATACCTTTTAATGACTCATATACCTCATTTCTCTTTTTCCTTCCCCCCCCAATTTTTCTCTATTTGGGAAGCAATATCACTTAATAATTATGAGTATAGTCTATATAATCAGAACTTTAATGTCCAAATTTTGACACTATTACTTATTTCTGCAATCCTAGAAATCTCTCTCTCTCTTTCTCTCTCTGTCTCTGTCTCTCTGTCTCTTTGTCTCTGTCTCTCTCTCTCTCTCTGGTTGTCATAAAGATTAAATGAAACAACATGTACTCAGTACTTAACAGATATTCTGATACTGAGCAAGTATGAGAGAGAGAGAGAGAGAGAGAGAGAGAGAGAGAGAGAGAGAGAGAGAGAGAGAGAGAGAGGGAGAGAGAGAGAGAGAACAAGAGAGAGAGAATGAGGGAGTATCCTACCTACATTTATTATTCCACTCCATTCAAAGCCGTATTTCTTCAAAGTCTATTTATAGTCTTATCTCCTATGCATATCTCAAATGAATGAAAGCTGGTTTTCCTCCCATCATTCCACTAAAAATGTCCTTTCTGTGGTCATCAATTGCCTCCCAGTTTTCAAATCAAATAATTACTTTTCAGATTTTATGCTGCTAAACTTCTCTATGGTAATAGATACTGTATTCTGTTCCTACTACTTGAAACTCATTAAGATAAAATCTTCTAATTTCAGTTTTAGTTGTGAGATAATTTCTTTTCATATTTCTTCATGGGATCATCTTCCCCTTGCATCCTAAATTTTTATATTTTATTTTGTTTTGTCTTTAGTTCCTTTCTCGTCAAACTTTGAAACCTTTCATTAGGAGATCTAAACATACATACAGCTTCCAATCCCATCTCTACACTGACAACTCTCAGAAATAGATTTTCCGCCTTATCTTCTTTCAGTCCTAGGTTCAAACATCTTATTTTCACTAGAGAACTGTACCTGAGGAATGATGGATGAGATCTAAATTTTTATCATTCAAGTCCCCACAAATCTCTTAGTGTTTTAGTCAATATTGGCTGCTATAACAAAATAACAAAGACTGGATAACCTGTGAATAAATAACATTTATTTTTCACCATTCTCACAGTTCTGGAGGCTGGGAATTTATGATAATGGTGCTAACATATTCAATGTCTGAGAAGGGACTTCTTCTAAGACTACCATATTTTCACTACAGTCTCATTTGTCACAAAGAGTGAGCTAGTTTCCTGGGTTCTGTTTTATAAGGGTGCTAATTCTAATAATGAAGGCAGAATCTAATAATTACTTAATCACCTCCCACAAGCTCCACATCCCAAACACCTGGGGGGAGTTAGGGTTTCAACATATGAATATTGTGGGAACACAGATATCCATACATTAGCACTTAGTAAAAACTTTTGTTTTCTCTATCAAACTATTTTGGCCATTCTTATATTTTACTTAGTTTCACATCATATATTTGCTCATTTTATATCTTCCCATACTGCTCTCCCACTGCCTATTGCAGCTACTTGATCAAACAAGATCAAACTAGTATTTGTCAAACTTTAATGTTTGTGCTAATCATCTACAGACATTATTATAATGCAGATTCAAGAAATTTAGGGTTGGACCTAAGAATCTGCATTTCTAACCAGCTGCCAAGTGATGCTAATGCCGCTAATCAGTGGACTACATTTTGAGTAGTATTAGTCATCCTAGCAAATAATCTGTGAAGGTGAATTATGTTTTGTTTGCTACTGTACTTCACTACCTGATATATAGTAATTGCCAAAAAAACTGTCAAATGAATGAATTAAATAAATCATGGCTTTACTGAATACATGTTTCAAGACTTACCACTTCCTTAAAAGAAATTATACTCTGACTTGACCTAGAAAAATCAGATATTCATTCTTATTTTTTGCTTCACTCATGCATTACTTATTTATATTTATGTTAATGACAACAATGTTTTTTTAATATTATTAAATAATTCTTTTTTAAAAAAGATTTATTTATTTTATTTATACAAGCACTGGGTACAGTTAGAAGCGCAGGAGGGTGAGAGAATTCACCAGAGCCAGAGTGGGGAGCAGAGCAGGCAGAAGGACCGAAGCACACTGCTGAGGGGAGCGGTGGGCGGCAGGAGAGGTCTGCGCGCCTTGTGGGACCCTCCTCGGGTGGCCGGGGAGCAGCCGGGCATCGAACCAGCGCCGCAGAGGCTGCGGGCAGCTTCGCAACCCAGTGCTCAACGGCTGCGCCACCGGGGAGGCCCCAACAATGGTTTTTGATAAGACATTTTATCATCACAAGTATTGTTAACATAATAGTTACACACAATATCAAGGACATAAAGATGTGTTTTCAGCATGGTTTTCCTCACTAACTCACTAATGAGTGATGTTGTAGTGGTTTAGGATTTTCTTTCTGTGTTTCTTTGGTTCTACAACAAATAGGCTAAAAGAATTTCAAGGAAAAATGAGCCAAGTACAAAAATTCACAAAAGAGATCATATAAATGACATTTGAAAATTATGAAATCTTTAATAATTAAACGTATCATCAGTGGATGTGTAAACTCAGACAATATTTTTGGAAAGCAGTGAGACATATAAACTTTTTTATATTTTTTATATCCTTGTTCATTTTTGAAAAAATATTTGCTTCCCCACCCTCTCAGGTGTAGTCCCCATAGAATATCCTTCACCAATGCACTTGTGAAGCATCATCACAGTCCCCTGTGCTCCTCTCTCCTTTCCTTCCTCTGATACCTCTCCCTCCTCCTTCCCTGAAGGATGTCTCTGATTTATAAATCTGTTTTGTTTGGTAGTGGTTTGTACTGTTATTATTTTTACACTGATGTCTTTATTGGTTCCCCTATATTCATCCTACAAGTGAAACCATCCAAGATTTTTCTTTTTCCTTCTGACTTATTTCACTGAGCATAATTCCTTCCAGCTCCATCCACATTGCTGTGAATGGCATGAGTTTATCTTTTTTGATTGCTGAGAAATATTCCATTGTGTAAATATACCACATCTTCTTGATCCAGTCATCTATTTTTAGGAATTTGGGTTGCTTCCAGATTTTACCTATTATAAATAGTGCTGAAATAAAAATAGGGGTACAGGTGTTGTTGCTAGTTTTTTTGATATGTGCCATTCTTAGTGGTGTAAAGTGATATCTCAATGTGTTTTTGGATTTGCATTTCCCTGAGTATAAGAAATGTTCAACATTTTTTCATATGCCTGTTGGCCATTTGCATTTCCTCTTTGGAGAAATGTCTTTTAAGTTATTCTGCCCATTTCTTGCATTGTTTACTTTGTTTTTGTTGAGTCCTGTGAGATCTTTTATTATCTTTCTGATCAGTCCCTTTTCAGTTGTATGGAGTGCAAATATTTTTTCCCAATCAGGGGGGTGTCTCTTTGTTTTGGTTAATGTCTCTTCTGCTGTACAGAAGATTTTTAGTTTGATGTAATCCCAGGTATTTATTTTTTCCCTGACTTTCTTTGCTTTGGGTGATGAGTCTTAAAGATGTTACAGAGATGTATGTTTTGTAGTGCTTTACCTATATTTTCTTCTATATATTTTATGGTTTCAGATCTTATGTCCAATTCTTTTATCCATATTGAGTTTATTTTTGCACGGTGAGAGGTACTGGTCTAGTTCATTCTTTTCTATGTGGTGGTACAGTTTTCCCTGTACCATTTATTGAATAAACTGTGTTCCATTGCATATTATTTTCTCCTTTGTCAAAGATTAGTTGTTCCTATCAGTGTGGCTTTATTTCTGGGTGCTATTCAGTTCCATTGGTCTGTGTGTCTGTTTTTGTTCCAGTACCATGCTGTTTTAATTATTATGACTATGTAGTTTAGCTTGAAGTTTGGAAGTATGATACCTCCATTCCCCTTTGCTTTCATCAGTAGGGGGTTGGCTATTTGTGGTTTTTTGTGTTTCCATATGAATTTCATCAGTATTTGTTCTATTTCTTTGAAGAATGTCATTGAGGCTTTAATTGGAATAGCACTGAATTTGTATATTGCTTTTGAGAGGATGGCCATTTTAATAATGTTCATTCTTGCAATCCATGAGCAGGGGATGTTCTTTCCATTTTTGTGTGTCTTCTTCCATTTCTTTTAACATTATTTTATAATTTTCTTTGTATAGGTCTTTAGCATCTTTTGTTAGCTTTATACCCAAATATTTGATATCTTTTTTTTTTTGGTTCATTTATAAAAGAGATGGTTTTCTTTTTCTTTTTTTTTCTTTATGATTTCCTTATCCATGCACACAAAAGCTCGACAATGCCAGAGGTACAGGGGGAGAGAGGATCTACCAGAGACAGAGAGGGGAACAGAAAAGGCAGACCAACAAAATACACAGCTGAGGGGAGCAGTGAGCAGTGAGGGGAGCAGGGAAGCAGTGAGCAACAGGAGAGGTCTGTTGCAATATACGGGCCACCCCAGTGGCTGGGATCAAATTTGTGCTACAGTGGCAGCGAAAAACCTCCCAGCACTGATGATTAACCCCCTGTGCCACAAGGGAGGACCTGGGATGGTTTTCTTGATTTTTTTTTCCTCAGATCATTGTTTGTGTATAGGATTATTGCATGTTGATTTTGTATCCTGCAACTTTGCTAAACTGGTTGATTATATTGAGTATTTTTTTCTGTGGAGTTTTTAGGGTTCTCTATGTATATTATCATATCATCTGCAAATAGTGATAGTTTTAATTTTTTCCCTGTTTGGATTCCTTATATGTCTTTCTCCTTTCTTATTGCTCTGACTAGGGCCTCCAGTATTATATTGAAGAGCAGTGGTGAGAGAGGACCTCCTTATCTTGTTCCTGATCTTAGAGGAAAGGCCTTCAGCTTTTTGCCATTGAGAATAATATTGGTGGTGGGTTTGTCATATGTGGCTCTTATAATGTTAAGGTATGTTCCTTCTATTCTGAGAATTGCAGAGGACATCATCATAAATGGATGTTAGACTTTGTCGAATGTTTTCTCAGCAACTATTAATATATGATCATATGGTTTTTATTTTTCTTTTTGTTGATGTGTTGGATTACACTGATGGATTTTTGTATGTTGAACCATCCTTGTGCCCCTGGGACAAATCTCAGTTGATCATGGTGTATGATCCCTTTGATGCATTGTTGGATTGTGTTGGAAAGGATTTTGTTGAGGATTTTTGCATCAGTGTTCATTAGGGAGATTGGCCTGTGGATTTCTTTTTATTGTGTTCTCTTCTTTGGGCTGGGATTTAGTGTAATGTTGGCTTTGTAGAAGTTATTTGGTAGTACAACTTCTTTTTCAATTTTTTGAAAAAGTTTGTGTAGGATAGGCACTAATTCACTGATGAACATTTGGTAGAATTCATTTGTGAAGCTGTCTGGGCTTGGGCTTTTATTTTGAAGGAGTGTTTTGATAACTACATTAATTCCAATGCCTGTAACTGGTCTGTTTAGGTGTTCTATTTCTTCTTTATCTAGATTTGGATGATTATATCATTATAGGAATTTGTCCATCTCTTCTAGATTGTTGAATTTATTTGCATATAGGTGTTCATATTAATCTCTGATTATTCTTCTGATTTCTACTGAGTCTGTTGTGATTTCTCCTCTTTCATTTATAACCTATTTATATGTGTTTTCTCCCATTTTTTTCATTGTGAGCCTGGCTAGAGGTCTGTCTATATTATTTATTTTTTTTTTTTTTTTTTTTTTTTTTTTTTTTTATAGAGGCATGTTTTTTATTTATTTATTTTGTTGTTTGTTTGTTTTGTTTATACATGCACTGGTACAGTCAGAAGCGCGGGAGGGTGAGAGAATTCACCAGAGCCAGAGCGGGGGCAGAGCAGGCAGAAGGACCGAAGTACACTGCTGAGGGAGCAGCGGGCGGCAGGAGAGGTCTGCGCGCCATGTGATCTCCGCCGGTGGCGGGAGCAGCTGGGGATCGAACCGGCGCCGCAGAGGCCGCGGGCAGCTTCGCAACCCAGTGCTCAACCGCTGCGCCACCGGGGGCCCTATTTATTTTTTTTTCAAAGAACAAACTTTTAGTTTCATTGATCTTTTGGTCTTTTGGATTTTTTTTTAAACAAGTGGATTTTTTTTAAGATTTATTTATTTATACAAACACTGGGTACAGTCAGAAGCACGGGAGGGTGAAAGAATTCACCAGAGCCAGAGCAGGGAACAGAACAGGCAGACTAACAAAATACACTGCTGAGGGTAACAGTGGGCACGGCAGGAGAGGTCTGTCACACCATGTGGGACCATCGCCAGTGGCCGGGGATTGAACCAGCACTGCAGAGGCTGCGGGCAGCTGTGCCACCAGAGGAGGCCCAATTGTTTTTTTTTTTTTTTTTTAATTTCTATTT
This sequence comes from Talpa occidentalis, assembly GCF_014898055.3. NCBI lineage: Eukaryota > Metazoa > Chordata > Mammalia > Eulipotyphla > Talpidae > Talpa > Talpa occidentalis. Next base: position 50,953,283 of record NW_023601543.1, read on the forward strand.
CATTTATTTCTGCTTTGTTATCATTTCCTTCTACTGGTTTTAGGGTCTTTGTTGTTCTTTATCTAGTTCTTTGAAATCTGAGATTAGGTTGTTTCTTTGAGTTCCTTCTTGTTTCTTGATGTGAGCCTGTATTGCTATACATTTTCCTCTTATTACTGCTTTTGTTGCATCCCATACATTCTGGAAATTGGTGTCCTACCTGTCATTCAGCTCAGAGTATTTTTTAATTTCTTCTTTGATATCCTAATTGATCCAATGGTCTTCCAGTAGTGTGGATTTCAATCTCCATGAAGTGGTAGGGTTCCTTGTTTTCTTTTCATGATTTATTTCTAGTTTGATATCTTTATGATCACAGAAGATAGTTTGAATGATTTTTTTTTTCTTAATGCATCGGTTGATGTTTGTCTTGGGGCCCAGTATGAGAATGATTCTGGAGAATGATCCATGAGCCCTTAAGAAAAATGTGTACTTGGATTTTTTTTGGGTGCAGTGGCCTATAGATGTCTGTTAAGTCCATGAGTTCTATGTCTTTATTTAGGGCTCTAGTGTCTTTGTTTATTTTTTTTTGTCTTTTTGATCTGTCCATTGGTGAGAGTGTGGTGTTGATGTCTCCCACTATATATGTATTTTCTTCAATGTCTGTTATCAGAACTGATAATAATTGTCTAGTATATTTTGGTGCTCCTTCATTTGGTGAGTATATGTTGATGAGTATTATATCTTCCTGATGTATTATCCCCTTGATAGTGTTCATCTAGAGACATATAAACTTAAATCTACCCTTTAGAATCTACCCTAAAGACACATACAGGGCCTCCCCTGGTGGTGCAGGCAGTTGAGGGCTGTGCTGTGAAGCTGTCCACAGCCTCTGCAGCACCGTTTCGATGCCGGCTGGTGAGGGTCCCACATGGCACAACAGACCTCTCCTGTCACGCCCGCTGCTCCCCTCAGCAGTGTATTTTGTCAGTCTGCCTGTTCTGTTCCCCGCTCTGTCTCTGATGAATTCTCTCACCCCCCCACCCCCCACACATCTGGCCTTTACCCCGGTTCTTGTATAAAATAAATATAAAATCTTAAAAAAAAAAGAATAAACATACAAAATGCAAATATTTATGCCATAAATTGTTTATCACAACTTTATTTATAATAGCAAAATAAAACATGACTGCCTAAATGGCTAATAGGGAAATGCTTAAGTAAACCATAGTGTTGCTGCAGGGGGCCTTGCTGCCCTAGCCAGGTAAGACACTGGCAAGCAGCTAAGAAAAAGGCCTCTCACCGTGGGGCCAAAGACTTTTAAAGAGCCTCACACCATGGGGCTGAAGATTCCTGTGCCTCACACCATGGGACTGAAGATTAAACATCCCTTTTGTTTTTTATTCTTGGTCATAAAAAGAAAAAAAAAAACTTCATGGACTATACATTGGGCAATAAATTATATGTATAAGAATATTGTAAATACATGGCACAGAAAATTACTTACTTAAAAATTAAACACTGAATGATTTGGCCCACTTGAATATGGGAAATAATTACTGTGCAAGGGCATGTCTGATAAGCAACCCAGAGCTGGTCATAATATTCCTTATATGGAAGTTCCGTAAAGAAGCCTTATAATGAATCATAAAGTTGATTACGCTAGGAGTTTCTAGGTAGAAAAAAGTTCTAATAACTGATTACCGGAAAGCAACTGGTTTTTAGCTGCAGGCCATATAGATAGAGCAGTCTCCTGATATTGTAGCCTTGGCGATAGGGCAGTACCAAGGACTGTTAGCTGACCTAGGTAGTTGTTTAGGCTGAAATAATGAGTCTAAGTTTTAATTATCTATTAACTTTTTTGTTGTTGTTGTTGTTTTTTTAAAGAGGCATGTATTTTCATTTATTTATTTGTTTGTTTGTTTGTTTATACATGCACTGGGTACAGTCAGAAGCGCAGGAGGGTGAGAGAATTCACCAGAGCCAGAGCAGGGAGCCGAGCAGGCAGAAGGACCAAAGTACACTGCTGAGGGGAGCAGCAGGCGGCAGGAGGCGCCATGTGGGACCCTCCTCCGGTGGCCTGGGAGCAGCTGGGGATCAAACCGGTGCCATAGAGGCTGTGGGCAGCTTTGCAACCCAGTGCTCAACCGCTGTGCCACCGGGGAGGCCCAATTATCTATTAACTTTTAAGGTTGCTTCTTTTCTCAAAATATGTAGACACCAAAATGTCTATGGGAAAGTAAAGTACTGATTGTTTTGTTTTGCTTCTATGCATACGATGATGTAATCCCATTGCTTGCCTTAATGTATAAATAAAGACCTGCTGAGACCCTCAGCAGGAGATGCTTTCACCAATACAAGAGTGTTTGTGTCTAGCTCACTCCCCTTCCCTTCAGCCCTTAAAGTTTCACCTAGGCCATCTCATCTTTTCAGGGACACCTGACCTGACATTTTGCTGGAGCAGGTCTCTGTGTTTGTTTGTGTCTGCTTTTGTGTTTTGTTTTGTTTTGTTTTCTGCTTCCGGAGAATCAATTATAAATGGTGCAAAAAAAAAAAATCCTAAATTTTAAGATCGAGATCTATAATTGTGGTAAATAAAAACTAATTCAAAATTTAATGACCTTTTATTTTTTACTTTAATGCCTTTTCTAATTGGCATGTCTTTAAAGTATTTTTCTTCCTTGATTAAAAATGTGTGTGTGTATGTATTTTTTTTTTTTTAGTCATATTTACTTTACCATGTAAATCCAAGCCATACTGGTTTTGAGCCAATTAAAAAAAAAAAAAACTGCAATGTTTACTTAAATGCTTAAGTAAACCATAGTGTATTTATTAAATTAGTTTTTATGTCGTTATTAAAATGATCCCAAATAATTTAATGTCATGAAATATTTAAACAAAAATAATTTCAATGAAAAAATGGAGAATAAAATTGTTAGCCAGTATCATCTCAATTAGTGCAGACAACACAGAAAGAAGGAAAGAAATTACCCAAAATGATAACAATGTTTTTCTCAGGAAATGGAGATTTGTTACAGATGATTTATTAATATTTTCTTTATATATTTGAAATTTTATTCTTCTTTTTTATTTTATATATTTCACATAATTCTTCATATTGTACAATTTATGTTTGTCTCGTGAAATTCCCACCACCAATTCACCCATGAACCAACACCATAGTCCCTTGTGCTCTTCCCACTCCCGTTTTGATTCTATTCCCCTTTCCCCCATGTAGAATGTCTCTGGTTTATAGACGTCTATTGATTGTTATAATTGTTATAATTGTTATAATTTATTTTTTCCTGATTCCTTATTTGGATCCTCTACATTGCTCCTATAAGTAAAACCATTCAATATTTTTTTTTTTATTTTTCTTTCTGGCTAATTTTACTGAGCATGATCCCTCCCAGCTCCATCCATGTTGCTGCAAATGGCATGAGTTTATCTTTTCTGATTGTTGAGTAATATTCCATTGTGTATAAGTACCACATCTTGATCCAGTCTTCTATTTTTGGACATTTGGGTAGTCTTCTATTTTTGGACATTTGGACTAGCATTTGGGTAGATTCATAAGAGTGGAATTGCTGGATCATATGGAAGCTCCATTTGAGGCATTTTGAGGAACCTCCACACAGTTTTCCATAGTGGATGGACCAGTTTGCATTCCCACCAGAAGTGTAGGAGATTTCCTTTTTCTCCACACCCTCGCCAACAATAGTTTTTGCTATTTTTTTTATAAGTGCAGTTCTACTAGTGTCAGATATTATTTCATTGTGGCTTTGACTTTCATTTCCCTGATTACAAGTGATTTTAACATTTTTTCATATGGCTTGTTGGCCAATTGCATTTTGTCTTTGGAGAAATGTCTTTTAGGTTCTTCTGCCCATTTTTTGATTGGGTTGTTTACTTTGTCATTTTTGAGTTTTGTCAGCATTTTGTAGATCTTTGTGATCAGTCCCTTATCATTAGTATCGTGTGCAAAAATGTTCTCCCAATAAGTAGGGAGTCTCTTTGTTTTGATTAATGTCTTTTTTGCTGTGGAGAAGCTCTTTAATTTTATGTAGTCCCAGCTGTTTATCATTTCCTTCACTATGTGTGTTTTGGTTGATGTGTCTTTAAAGATGTTACTGAGGTGTAAGTTATATAGTGTTTTGCCTATATTTTTCTACATATTTTATGGTTTCAGGTCTTGTGTCTAGTTCTTTAATCAATTTTGAGTTGATTTTTGTGAATGGTGTTATGTAGAAATCAAGCTTCATTTTTTTGCATGTAGTATCCCAATTTTCCCAGCACCATTTATTGAACAAAATTTCTTTGCTCCATTGCATATTCTTTGTTCCTTTGTTCAAGATTAGTTGTCCATAAATCTGCAGGCTTACTTCTGGGCTTTCTATATGATTGGTCTGTGTGTCTGTTCTTGTTCCAGTGTCATGCAGTTTTGATTATTATGGCTTTGTAGTATAGTTTGAAGTCTGGGATTGAAAACTCTGGCTTTTGTTTCTTTTTTTTTTTTTTTTGACTCCATATGAATTTCATCAATATTTGTTCCATTTATTTGAAAAATGTCATTGGAATTTTTATTGGACTAGCATTGGGTTTGTAAATTGCCCTTGGTACAATGAACATTTTGATAACATTAATTCTTCCAATCCATGGGCAGGGTATGTCTTTCCATTTCTTGGTGTCTTACTTTTTAAACAATGTTTTATAGTTTTCTTTGTGTAGGCCCTTAACTTCTTTTGTTAGGTTTATTCCCTAGTATTTGACTTTTGTTGTTTAAATTATAAAAGAGATGGTTTTCTTGATTTCTTCTTCAAATTTATTTTTTGTATATAGGAAAGCTACTGATTTTTGTGTATTGATTTTATATCCTGCTTCTGTACTAAACTGGCTGATTATTTTGATTACTTTATCAGTGGAGTATTTATAATCCCCTATGTATATTATCATATCATGTGCAAATAGTGATAGTTTTACTTCTTTCCCTATTTGGTTTCCTTGTCTTTCTCTTATCTTATTGGTCTGGCTAGGAATCCCAGTATTATATTAAAAAGTGGTGAGAGTGGATATCCTTGTCTTGTTCCCGGTCTTAAGAGAAAGACTTCACCATTGAGGAAGATATTGATTATGGGTTTGTCATATATGGCCTTTATTATGTTAAAGTATGTTTCTTCTATTTTGAGAATTTCTGGGGACTTTATCATAAATGGATTTTGAAATTTATTGAATGCTTTCTTAGTATCAACTGATATCGTATGGTTTTTATTTTGCTTTTTATTGATGTGATTGATTACATTAATTTATTTCTAGATGCTAAAAAATTCTTATGTCCCTGGAATAAATTCTACTTGTTCATGAAGAATTATCTTATTGATGCATTGTTGGATTCTTTTGGCTAGGATTTTATCCTGGATTTTTGCATCAGTGTTCATTAGAGAGATTGTCCTGTAGTTTTTTTGTGATGTCTTTGTTGGGTTTTGGTATTATTGTAATGTTGGCTCCATAAAACATGTTTGGTATTATCCCTTCATTCTCAATTTTTTTTGAATAGCATTCTATTCATTAGCAAATGTAGCACAAATGGATTTGTTATGCATGCATGAAACATGAGTTCTTCCAGAGAAAACTGTGACATTGGCTGTATGTGAACTGCTTTGTCTTGATTTGCAGTTCTCAATATTTTGAAGGAGTTTGCGTAGGATAGGCCCTAGTTTGTTTTTACACATTTGGTAGATTTCATTTGTAAACCCATGTGGACCTGGTCTTTTGTTTGGGGGGAGAGTTTTGATTACTGTTTTGATTTCACTTCATTAATTGGTTTGTTTAGGTGTTTTTTTTTTTTAATCTAGCTTTGGATGATGGTAAAGTTTTAGGAATTTATTCATCTGTTCTAGATTGTTGATGCTGTTTGCATATACCAGTTCATAGTAGTCTCTGATTATTCTTTAGATTTCTTCTGTGTCTGTTTTGATGTCTCCTCTTTCATTTATGATGCTATTTATATGTGTTTTCTCCCATTATTTCTTAGTGAGCCTGGCTAGAGGCTTATTTTTATTGTTTATTTATTTTTTTTTTTTGAAGAACCGACTTTTGGTTTCATTGGTCTTTTGGATTGTTTTTGTAACTTAAATTTCATTTATTTCTGTTTTGATTTTTATTATTTCCTTTCTTCTACTGGCTTTTTGGTATTTTTGTTGTTCTTTTTCCAGTTATTTAAGGTGGGAGATTAGGTTGTTCCTTTGATGTATTTCTTGATTCTTGATGGGAACCTGTATTGCTATATATTTTCCTTAGTGTCCATGCTTATTTTCTGTCTTGTTGATCTATCCATTGTTGAGAGTGGTGTGTTGTAGTCTACTACATAGACATATTTTCTCTAATGTCTGTTTTCAGAGATGAAAATACTTGCCTGATATATTTTGTTGCTCTTTCATTTGGTGAGTATATGTTAATGAGTGTTTTGTCTTCTTGATGTATTGTCACTTTAATCATAATGTAGTACTGTCTATGTCTCTTTTTATTTTATTTTTTTAGTTTGAAGTTATTTTATCTGTATAAGTATAGATGTTACTGTCCTTTTTTTTTTTTTTTGGTCCATTTGCTTGTGGGATTGTTTTCCATCCCTTTACTTTAATTCTATTTTTATCTTTTGTAGTTAAATGTATTTCCTGAAGACAGCAAAAGGTTGGGTTCTGTTTTTTAATCTAGCCTGTGACTCTGTGTCTTTTTATAGATGAGTTTAGTCCATTTACATTTAGAGTTAATATTGACATGTTGGTGTCATATTTGCCATTTTGTTTGGGTTCTTGGGAGCTTTAATCTTATGTGTCTTGCTGAGATTTTTCCTTTCATTGTTGAAGTTCGGTGTTCTTCTCACTTCTTGTATGTCTATTTTCCTCTCCTTCTTCACACTTGTGAAGTTCTCTTTAATTATTTCCATGAATATTTTCTCTGTTCCTAGGTCACTCTCCTTTCCTTCTGGGATTCCTATTACTCTCATATTTCCTTTCCTCATGGAGTCAGATAGTTCTTAAAGTGTTTCTTCATTCTATTTCCTTTGTACTTCTCTCTTGTTTTCTGTTTTGGTTCTTTTTATTTCTGTATCTTGGAGAGTACTTATTTGTTCTTTATTTCATCTATTCAGCTTTCATTGCTTTTCCCAGAGTTTCTAGTTCCTCCATTAATCTTTAAATATCCTGTGTTTGTTTAATTTCCCTCTTTAGGGACACAATTTCATTATTCTGATCATTGATGATTTTTTCATATCATTCTTTTCCTTTTCATCTTCTTTTAGTTTTTTACTAATGGCAATTTTAAATTCTCTATCTGGCAGGCTGAGAAGTTCTTCCTAGTCATTGTTGTGGGTTAGGGTGGTTGGTTTTATATTTGTGGTGTGTTTCTCTCCTAAGGGCTTGCTTGGTTGCTTGTGTTTTTTCTTCTGCCTGATGTTTGTTTTCTAATTTGTCCTATGCACTGGGACACCGTGCTACTTGTTTTGGCGGGCATCTCTTTGGATTGCTCCTTCTGGGATGGTGGGAACTGGTGGCAAGACGTAGTTCAGCTCTGTTATGCTAAACCTCCACAAGGATTAAGTAATGATATTGTGGGTATGTTTGTGGGTGCTGTCTCTGAGTATCCCCTCCCTCAGTATGTACTCTGTTTTACAAGGGGATCTTGGGGCCCCTGGTTTCGTTTGCGGAGTCATTCCTCTCTCAGTTTCCAAAGGGAATTTTGGGTCCCTGTCTTCCAACAATGGCACAGAGGCTGTGCTTCCCTTGTTTGGTGCCTACAGTTCACTTTGCTAGCGGATCCTGTGCCCCAGTTCCACTCAGTACCAAAGCACAGGCAGGTGGGTGCCAGAGGCCTATAGCAGTGCTGTTCAACTTGCTCTTCCCTACTCAGCCCATTTTTGGGGTCCTCCCTCTGTCTCTGATCCACAGCATGGTTGTGGGGGTCCCTGGCTTTCCCTGATGGTGCAAGGTCCACACTTCACTTCCTGGTGTCAGGGATTTACCTTGATGGCATACCCATGCCACAGTTCATCTTGGTTCCACAGCTCAGTTGGGTGGGTGTCGGAGACCTGAAGCAGCTTTGCTCAACATACACTTCCTTACTGAGCCTGTTTAGGGTAGCTGTGGGGTCCCCTCTATATGTTTGAAAGTTTCTACAATAAATATACATTACCTTCAATGCTTAAAGTATTATAAAGATAACATTGGTTTGCTACACATTATATGATTTAGAAATATAGGATCCCACCTCTTCAGGTATGTTAACCACACCCACCACCAAGGCACCTATAGTCCTCCACCAGTCCATTTTTTCCCCTTGCTCCTTTCTTGTCCACTTTCACTTTTCCCCTCTGGTAGCCTCAGATTTAGAGTCACATGCCTAGGGTTTCTTTTATATTTGGTGCTGCCTGACTCTTTATTTTGTTTCTTTATATTCATATATGTGAAACCATTTGGTATTTGACTCTCTTTTGCCTTTTAGCTTATATAGCTAAGCATAATTTTCCTTCAATTCCATCCATTATAGCAAATCAAAACAGTTCATCTTTTTCAGCTATATACATCTATATGGCTATAAAAGATGAAATGTTGCCATATACATATACACATATACATGTATATAATATAACATGCAGATTGCATTTTCATTATATTATTGAGGCAATATTGATTTACAACACTATATATAATTTAAGGGACTAGGGTCACATTTCCTTAGATGTATGTCACTGCACCACATCCACTACCAAAGCACTATACAACCTCTTAATACGTTAATATGCCCTTGGGCGCTGAGGTTATTTCCATACTTTGAACAATGTAAATAGTGCTGTTATGAACACATAATAGTAAAACTCCCAAGAATTCAAGACAAAGAAAAACTAGTGAAGCTGACAAGATGGAGAAACAGATAACTTACAAAGGAACATCAGTTAGACTAATGTTGGATCTTTCTTAAGAAACAGTGGGAATTTCATGGGGAAACCATACATTGTACAAAAATGATCATACATTGTACAAAAATGAAGGATGATGTAATAAAAATATATAAAAATAAATAAAAAATAATAAAGACACTGAGTTTAATGACATCAAAAAAAGGAAATAGTAATCTCAAGAAGACAATGGGATGACATATTTAAAATATTCTAAGACAATCAATGCCTGCCAAGAGTATTCTATCCTACAAATCTCTCCTTCCAGTATGAAAGAAAAAAAAATGACCTTCTCAGTCAAAGGCAATCTTATGGAGTTTGTATCCACCAAAACCTCCTCCAAGAAATATTATAAGAAGATTTAGGATCTAAGCCATAGGGAGGAATAAATGAAAACAATTGAACAAGGAATTAAATTGAACCACAAAGCTAGGAACAAAATGGCAGTGATGCACATTAACATGTCAATAGTTACTTCAAAGGTTAATGGTCTGAACTCACTAATAAAAAGACACAGTATGTAGTTGGATTAGGAAAGAGAAGTCAACATTCTGCTGCTTCCAGGAAACACACACAAACACCATGAATAAACACAAGAAAGAAAAGAGATAGAAAACAATCCTACAGTCAAGTGGCACCCAAAGTAAGTCAGGAACAGCCATACTTATATAAGGCAAATTTGATTTCCAGCTTAAAAAAGTAACAATAGACAAGGATAGACAGTATATAATGATCAAGGTAACAATACAACAGGAAGACATAACACTCATCAATAAATACTCACCAGAGGAGGACCAAAATACATCAGTTGCTATCAAACTTAACACTAGAGAAAATACATATGTGCTTGGAGACTTCAATACCCTACTCTTACCAATGGACAAATCAAGAAGACAAAAAATAAGTAAGGCCATATTTGCCTAAACAAAGAACTAGACCACATGGATCACACAGACACAGACATTTACAGGGCACTACACCCAAAAAGAGCTGAAAGCACATTTTTTTCAAATGCACAAGGGTCATTCTTCAGGATTCACCATGTACTTGGTCACAAAACAAACATCAAGTAATTCATGAATATAGAAATCATACCAAGTATCTTCTATGACATAAAGATACTGAACTACAAATCAATTATAAAAGGAAAATATACATGGAGACAATAATATACTACTCACTGACCACTGGGTTAATGAGAAAATCAAAGAAGAAATAAAAAACTAGCTTAAAGAAAATGATAATGACAAACTTTTAGAATGCATGGAACACACCAAAAGTTGTTCTGTGAGGGAAGTATATAGCAATAAAAGTCCACATTAAGAAACTAGAGTGATCTGAGAAACCACCTTGTCTCACATCTCAAAGAACTAGATAAAGGGACCTCCCCAGTGGCACAGTGGGTTGAGCGCAGTGCTGGGAAGCTGTCCACAGCCTCTGCAGTGCAGGTTGAATTCCCGGCCAGCCAGGGAGATACCCACATGGTGCAGCAGACCTCCCTGTCTCATCCACTGCTCCCCTCAGCAGTTGTACTTCAGTCAATCTTCTGTTTCTGTTCCCCCTCTGTCTCTCTGGTGAATCCTCACCCCCCCACACCTCTGGCCTGTACCCCAGTTCTTGTAGGCATAAATAAATAAATATTTAAAAAGTTATGTGCAAACAAGTTCAATAATCTAGATGAAACTGACAGATTCTTAGAATTATACAATCATCTATGACTGAGTGGGGAAGAAATAAAAACCTGAACAAACCAATCACAAGCAAGGAAATTGAAACAGTAATAAAAACTCCCCTTCCCCACACACCAGAAAAACAAAACAAGACAGAAATTCAAGACCAGATGTCTTCAAAAGTGAAGTCTAACAAACAATCAAAGATGAAATAATACTAAAGGACAGAATGGAAGTTTTAGGTTTGTATATAAAAGGAAAGCAAGGAGAGTCTCATCCTTAAGGAAAAGAAGGGGAAACAAAAAGAAGTGAGACAAATGTGGTCCAGTTTTGCATGTGGTGGTCCAGTTTTCTCAGCACCACTTATTGAACAAACTGTCCTTGTTGCATTGAATATTCTTTGCTCTTTTGCCAAGGATTAATTGTCCATATATGTGTGGCTTTATTTCTAAGCTTTCTATTCAATTTTATTGGTCTGTGTGTCTGTTTTTGTTCATACCATACCATTTTAATTATTATTGGCAGTATATATTTGAATTCTGGAGAGTGATCTCCCTCTCCTTCTTTTTAATCAGGAGAGCTTTGGCTATTCAAGGTTTTTTGTAGCTCCATATGAATTTCATCAATTTTGTTCTATTTCTCTGAAGAAAGTAATTCAGATTTTTATCAGAATTGTGTTGAATCTATAGATTGCTTTCAGTAACATTGTCATTTTAATAATGTTCTTTCTTTCAATACATGGGTAGGGTAGGG
>NW_023601543.1:50964731-51000638 GCF_014898055.3 Talpa occidentalis
AATAGTATATGACATCACAGGTTTCATAAGTAGCCTCATAATAATAAAGCATTCTTAATTTTTCACTCTCAACCCTTGTATCATTGCTGTCATTCATTTTGCTTAAACATAGGATGCAATCATCAAATATATCATTTGACATTGCTATTTTGAAGAAATTGTTATCTGATACTGATAGGCTAGAATAACAAAATAACAAGATTAAACAAAATAGGCATATATTACTATTAAATGGCTCCTGAAATAAATTACCAGAAACTGAGTGGCTTGAAACAAAGCATATTCAATGTATAGTTTTAGCAATAAAGCCTATGCATATGTATATATTATGTCTATTCACATATATGCATACATGTACATAATACATATATATAGTAAAATTGTATACATGCATGTTTATATTTTCTAATACAAGTTATTAAAAGCCATCACACTTAGGAATATCAGGCAAACATTACTTTGTAAGTATCTCCCCATTCTATGGTAGATATTGACATGTGAAGGAACTATTAGTAAGCATTTTAGGGTTTACAAGCTACACACAGTCTTTCTCAAAACTACTCAACATTGACCATTATAGCCAAAAAAAAGTCATAAATGATACATATATGATGAGCATGTCCATGTTCCAATAAAACTATTGGGAAAAATAATTTTCTCCTATAGTTTTAGAAGTCAGAAATTCAAAATCAATTTCACTTGACCAAAATATGGTGTTAGAAGGTTCACACTAGAGTTTACTACCACTAGAGTTCCTTCTGGAGTTTACTACCTTTTCTACCTTCTAGTACTACATCCCTTGTGGCTTCTTCCCCTATATTTAAACTCAGTGGTATAGAATCTTGTTTCAGTTGTCACAATTCATCTTTTTTTCTGGTCACAATCCTCCTATAATAACATGTATGATGCCAATTAGGGACCACTCAGATAAACCAAGATAATCTCCCCATCTCAGGATGATTAATTTAATCATACATGCAGAATTCCCTTTTACCATATAAGGCATCATTCACAGATTCCAGATATGAGGAGTCCACTTACCTGGAATAAATATAAAGTGGAAGACAGCTACTTCAAGTTCAGGGTACAGAAGCAAAAGCAGTTAATTTTGAAACAAGATTAGATGATACACTCAATGTGATCAGTGTGATTTGCTCACCCCAAAAATATCTACCATATTTCAATTTTATGTTGTATCAAAAGAAGTAGAGAGTTCAGAATAAGAAAGACAACACATGTAGTCAGATGACAATTGGATTATTATGGGTTATGTTTTGTTTTTTTGCAGTTGGTTTATGATATATGACCTTTATTATATTGAGGTAGGATCCTTTTATTCCCATCATATTTGGAGTATTTTAATCAGAAAAGGGTAATAAATATATCAAATGATTTCTCTGCATCCATTAATACTAAAAAGTGATTTTTTTTTATTTTATCGATATGCTACATTGCATTAGTCAATTTATGTATACTAAACCATCCTTACATCCCTGGGCTAAAACCCACTTAAATGTGGTATATAATTCTAATGACATAGAGTTAAATTTTATTTGCTAGTATTCTGCCAAAAGATTTTGCATTAATGTCCATCAAGGATATTGGTCTCTAACTTTCTTATACTTTACTTGATTATTATTTTTTTATAAAGTCCAAAGTTTTAAAAAGAGAGAATGAAAAACTGATACAAATCCAGAGGTAAATACTCTAACTGGGATGATAAAGGTATTAAAAAAAAGTTTCATAATAAATAGCTAATATTATTCCAACACTCCCCGGTGGCGCAGTGGTTGAGCGCTGGGTTGCGAAGCTGTCTGCAGCCTCTGCAGCGCCAGTTCGATCCCCGGCCACTGGGTGAGGGTCCCACATGGCACGCAGGCCTCTCCTGCTGCCTGCTGCTCCCCTCAGTAGTGTACTTCATCGGCCTACCCATTCTGTTCCCAGCTCTGGCTCTCGTGAATTCTCTCACCCTTCTGCACTTCTGACTGTACCCAGTGCTTGTATAAATAAATTAATAAATCTTAAAAAAATCTTAAGGGCCTCCCCAGTGGCGCAGCGGTTGAGCGCTGGGTTGCGCAGCTGCCCGCAGCCTCTGCAGCACCGGTTCGATCCCGGCTGCTCCCTGGCCACCGGAGGAGGGTCCCACATGGCGTGCAGACCTCTCCTGCCGCCCACTGCTCCCCTCAGCAGTGTACTTCGGTCCTTCTGCCTGCTCTGCTCCCAGATCTGGCTCTGGTGAATTCGCTCACCCTCCCGCACTTCTGACTGTACCCAGTGCTTGTATAAATAAATCTTTTAAAAAATCTTAAAATATAAATAAATAGCTAATATCTATTTACTTATTACATGTCAGTGTCTGTTTCAAATAAATTACTTAGCTTATCTAAATCTTTCAACAATTCCAGGATGTTGATACTCAGTTAACTGCCCCCATTTTCCAGATACAGATTAAGTAATTTGCTGAGTATCACTAATGTTAGTTAACTACTAGGCATGATGCCAAAATTGGCAATATGGCTCTGGAACCCAAAATTTAGGTACTACACTTACAACATTTTTCTAAGGTACCAGGGAATAAGAAGAGTAATTTCAGGAGGTAAGAAAAACTGTTCTTAGATAACTGAAGGATTATTAGATAAGATTATTAGGTAGAGAGCTATAATACATAGTTTGTGTCATTATAGAAAACAAGATCAAGAGTAAAGACTGAAAAGTAAAGCATTTGAAGAAGTTCAATGGAGTTATTCTGGGATACTCTAAGTCTCCGATTAATGGAAATGATTATGCAAAAATAAACACCTTATATGTGGTATAAGGAATACATAGTAAGCAAAGTCAAAAATTTTCTAGAAACTGGACAGAGTGATGTGAAATACAACTATACTACTGTAGCCATGGTGGAAAAAAGATCTGTGTAAATTTGCAAAAGCACATCAAAGGAACTCATCTATGACCACCCAAAGAGCAGTCTTCTTACCTCACTCTTGAGAATCACTATCAAAAATGTTTCCTGAAAAAAAGTTACAAGATTCATCAATAGCTTAGAAAGACTTTATGAATGCTAATTTTATCCAGGTACCTTATAAAGGTCTACAGGTAAATTCAAGTCTTGCCACTATTACTACATTGCCATGGAATATCTATAATATGGAGACAACAAATTATATTAACATAATGGTCTCCAAACACTTTAACCATGAGCATAAATTAAAAAAATACATTTAAAACATCACTAAGTGCAAAAGAGTTTCATAAATAGCATTTACCCTTACACATAAACTGATATTTTCTATTATTAAAAATAATATCAGAGCCTCCCCTGGTGGCGCAGGTGGTTGAGTGCAGCGCTGTGAAGCTGTCCACAGCCTCTGCAGTGTGGGTTTGATCCCGGCTGGCCAGCGAGAATTCCTCATGGTGGGGCAGACCTCTCCTGTCTCATCCGCTGCTCCCCTCAGCAGCATACTTTGGTCATTCTGCCTGTTCTGTTCCCCGCTCTGTCTGGTGAATCCTCTCACCCTGCCGTGCATCTGGCCTGTACCCCGTTCTTGTATTAATAAATAAATAAAATCTTATAAAAATAATATCATTATTTTCATTTAAAAAAATTCTGATACCACATTAAGTTAATTTCATGATTCCACTGACGAGTTTAAGATTACAGTATAAAAATATTTGAGCTAAGAATAGTATTTACCTATTTTTCCAAGTATTTTTGATGTTTTCTACTGCTATATATTTACTAACATAAACAACAGCTCTCTGTAACCCCACTTCCTTGACAAATTTCTTCAGCTACAGTGATCTTTTCCTTCACATTACCTCAGTTATCCTAACCCATTGCCTAGATCTTTGTCTATAGTAATACCACTTCTAAAATCTCACTTTCTATCATCTACTCTCTGAGCATCTCCCTTATATTTTCTTATTTGAAAACCACTATTCTTAAATGTTTGATTGGGCAACTAATCTGTTCACCCCACACCTTTGAAAATCCATTGACCCATATATGCCTTCTTTACTAGGCTTAGATTCCAGAGTTCATCACAATTTTCCTCTGTATATACTCTCAACTCCCTTTCTACTCTCTCAACTTGTCCTATTTTCTTGCTACACCACCAAACATACTTAAGTTCAAATACTACTTTCCTGTTCTCAAGCATTTTAGCCCATCAAAGCCATTAAGTAGAATAAAGCAAAACCAAGGAAAGTATGTACACAGTAAAGGGGTTAGCTATGGTAATGTGATGTGAAGCTATAGGACCTTGAAAGGTTGAGGGCAGCCTCTCACACAGAATCCTGGTGTGGAGTTTCATAGCCTATGGGGTGTAAGGAATACATACATGATGAAGGGGAGGGGAGGGTACTTATTGTGGGGTATTGGAGCTCAGTTATAGTAAGCAGTCCTTATTAGACTCAGAGAGGAGACTCTGAGCCTAAGAGAAGTGACTGTGAGCCTAAGTGGCTAGAGAGAGGATCTGCATGGAAGGGTGATCAAGGTATAAGAGCCAAAGCAAAGTAAGGGATGCATTAGTGGCAGGTGGTCTAGCATGGGATGTTAGAGTCCCAGCAGGATGAGATGGGTACGTGTGTGTGTATGTGTGTGTGTGTGTTTGTAGGGGGGAGTGTCCTGGATTGGGGAGTCATAGAATAGGCAAGATTACAGTATCATCCCTTATAGGGAAGGGAATGGTGGCAAAAATAGTAGATTGATCATCAGAGGATTTTCAAAGAAGTAAACATATTAAAGATAATAGAAGTTGGGTTTCTTACTGTTACAAATAAAGGTAGAAAATTAGAACAAACCCTGTGGTATTAGATTGGCTTTATAACTCTTTAGTTTTAACATTTATAAAGAAATAGAGATGTAAATGACTATGTGTGTAATCCTCAAAAGTATCAAGGTCATCAAAGTCAAGGTATAAGGAGGGAACCATTCCAAACTAAAGAAGACTAAAGATAAATGACAGATGAAGGCAAGACATGATTCTGAAATAATCCTTCCAAAAAGTAAAATATTGAGAAAATTGCTATAATATGAATGGATCTGAAGATGTGATTATAGTATTGTATCATTTTTTTTATTATTTTGCTGTATGTTTTATGATCATATAGAAGAATGTCCTTGTTTTTACATTAAAATACAGTAAACCCTCGCTTAATGTAGTCAATAGGTTCTTTGGAAACTGAAGACTTAAGTGAAAGAATCTATAACAAAAGAAGATATTTCAACAATGTCATATCATTCAAAATCAGTTGGGATACTTTTTTTCTCATCAACATTATAATGAAACAACATTGAATAAAATAATGCTATTGGAGGACTCAACGGTGATGGCACATCAAGGGTGATATCACAATAGATTAGTAACTTACTCTCAAATGACAGTTAAGGAAAGTTATTTGCACAATACATCCAAATTTTCTCCAACTCTATTATTGTTTTCAAACTTTAAGAATGAAAAGAAAGGGGCCTCCCTGGTGGCGCAGTGGTTGAGCACTGGGTTGTGAAGCTGCCAGCAGCTTCTGCAGCGCTGGTTCGATCCCCGGCTGCTCCCCAGCCACCGGAGGAGGGTCCCACATGGTGTGCAGACCTCTCCTGCTGCCTGCTGCTCCCCTCAGCAGTGTACTTCGGTCCTTCTGCCTTCTCTGCTCCCCGCCCTGGCTCTGGTGAATTCTCTCATCCTCCCGTGCTTCTGATTGTACCCAGTGCTTGTATAAATCGATAAATAAATCTTTAAAATAAAGAATGAAAACAAAACCATGATTTTATTTTACTACATAGTTATAACCACAAATCAAAAGGTCAATAAAAATTCCTTTTTTTTTCCTTCCCTAGTTGTAAACTCTTCTACTTCTTGGGATTGCTATTTCTATTATCCTTTCTCCTCTAATCTTAATCATTTCTTCCCTTTTCATTCTATACTGGTGATTTTGCTTCTAGTTTCATAAAAATAAAATATAATTTTAAATTCTAAGATTTTTTTCTAGCTCTTCTAGGCTATTGAATTTGTTAGCATGGAGATGTTCATAATAGTCTCTATTCTTTAAATTTCTGCAGCAACTGTTGTGATTTCTCCTGTTTCATTTTTTATCTTTTTTTTTTTTTTTTTTATGTCTCCCTTATTTTCTTGGTGATCCTTGCTAGAGGTTTGTCTATTTTGTTTACATTTTCAAAGAGCCAGTTTTTGGTTTCATTGATCTTTTCGACTGTCTTTTTAATTTCTAATTTTCTTCTGCTTCTGAATAAAACACTCACATAAAACAAGAGCCCAGGAACAGATGGTTTTACAAGTGAATTCTATCAAACCTTCAAAGGCGATCTAATGCCTAATGTGCTCAAACTCTTCCAGAAAGGTGAAAAAGGAATACTTCCAAATACTTTTTTTTTAAAGATTTATTTTATTTATGCATACAAGAACTGGGGTGTAGGGCAGATGTTTAGGGTGGCGGGGGTGGGGATGAGAGGATTCACCAGAGACAGAGTGGGAAACAGAGCAGGCAGATGTACTAAAATACACTGCTGAGAGGAGCAGTGGGTGAAACATGAAAGGTATGCTGCACCATGTGGGATAGCTTCCTGGCCCAGGATCGAACTCATGCTGCAGTGGCTGCCAATAGCTTCATAGTGTTGTGACTTAACTCCTTGTGCCACCCAGAGAGGTCCCCAGAATATCTTAATTCTATAGTCTGCTTTTAAGGGCTAGTTTTTTTTTTTTAATTTGGCTTTCACTGCCCCTTTGTCTGGTTTCAATACATTCCCCATCCAGCATTTGTCATTCTCCCTCTGACTTATTTCACCTAGCATATTCCCTTGATCATCTCATCTATTTTTGGACACTTAGGTTGTTTCCATATCTTGGCTGTTGAAAATAGTGTTGCAATAAACATATGAGTACAAGTTTCATTTAAAAGTAGGGTTTTGTTAACCCCGAATAGCCAAAGCTCTACTGAAAAAAAAAGAAGGAAATGGAGGCATCACACTCCCAGACTTCAAACTATACTACAAAGCCATAATCATCAAAACTGCATGGTATTGGAACAAGAACAGACATACAGACCAATGGAATCGAATAGAAAATCCAGAAATAAACCCACAGATTTATGGTCAACTAATCTTTGACAAAGGAGCAAAGACTATGCATTGGAGCAAAGAAAGTTTGTTCAATAAATGGTGCTGGGAAAACTGGGTCGCTACATGCAAAAGAATGAAGCTTGACCACTACCTCACACCATACACAAAAATCAACTCAAAATGGATTAAAGAACTAGACATAAGACCTGAAACCATAAAATACATAGAAGGAAATATAGGCAAAACACTACGGGATTTGCACATCAAAGACATCTTTACAGACACATCACCCAAAGCAGTGATAGTGAAGACAAAGATAAACAGCTGGGACTACATCAAATTAAAGAGCTTCTGCACAGCAAAAGAGACAATAACAAAAACAAAGAGAAACCCCACCAACTGGGAGAACATTTTTGCACCCAACACTAATGATAAAGGACTGATCACAAAAATCTGCAAAGAGCTGATGAGACTCAGCAACAACAAAGAAAATAATCCACTCAAAAAATGGGCAGAAGAGCTAAAAGAAACTTCTCTGAAGAGGAAATGCAAATGGCCAACAGACATATGAAAAAATGTTCAACATCACTTGCAATCAGGGAAATGCAAATCAAAACTACCATGAGATACCATCTCACACCAGTGAGAATGGCACATATTAAAAAAACTAGCAACAACAAATGTTGGCGAGGATGTGGAGAAAAAGGAACTCTTCTGCACTGTTGGTGGGAGTGCAAACTGGTCCAACCACTATGGAGAGCTGTGTGGAGATTTCTGGACCTACTAAACATAGAGCTTCCATATGATCCAGCAATTCCACTCCTAGGTATTTACCCAAAGGACACAGAAACATCAATTCCAAAGAGCACCTGCACCCCTATGTTTATAGCAGCACTGTTTACAATAGCTAAGCTTTGGAAACAACCCAAATGCCCAAAAGTAGATGACTGGATCAAGAAGATGTGGTACATATATACCATGGAATATTACTCAGCATTCAAGAAAGATAAACACATGCAATTTGCAGCAACATGGATGGCGCTGGAAGGGATCATGCTCAGCGAAATAAGCCAAAAAGAAAAAGAAAAATACCGGATGGTCTCACTCATAGCAGGAATCTAGAAAACTTAAATAAGGGACCAGGAAAATGAATATAAGAAAGTGAAAATCAAAATCAACAAAAAACTATGAACCAGAGACACTTTTTGGGGGGTGGGGGGCGGGAGGGGAAGGATTGGGGTCAGAATGGGGCGTTTGCAATTGTATGGGGAATATAAAAATAAAATTTAAGATTAAAAAAATAAATAATAAAATAAACAAATAAATTTTAAAAAAAAAAAAAAAAAAAAAAAAAAATAAAAGTAGGGTTTTGTTGTTGTTGTTTTTCTTTGAGTAGATACCTAGGATATGAATTTTTGGGTCATACCCATTTTTAGAACTTTGAGGAACTTCCATAGGGGCTGGACAAGTCTACATTCCCAGAAATAATTTAAGAGGGTCCCTTTTTCTCTACACCCTCACTATCTCTCTTTTTAATATGGGCCATTCTCACTAATGTAAAGTGGTATCTTATTGTGATTTTGATTTACATTTCCCTGATGATAAATGATGATGAACATTTCTTCATGTGCCTGTTGGCCATCTGCATATCCAGTTTTGATAACTGCCTATTTAGCTCTCCTGCCCATCTTCTGGCTTTAATTGTTTTCTTTTTGTTGGGTTGTTTGAGCTATTTATATATCTTTGATATCAATCCTTTGTTAGACGCATGGCATGTAAATATTTTCTCCCATTCATTAGGGTGTCTTTTTGCTTTGGTCACAGTCTCTTTTACTGTGCAGAAGCTTTTTAGTTTTATGTAGTTGTTTATATTTCTTTTCTTTTCCTTGCTGCTGGGGACAAATCTGCAAAGATATCTCTGAAGATTTCATCATGGAATGTTTTGCCTGTGTTTTCTTCTGTGTATTTTATAGTTTCAGGTTTTTTCCAAGTTTTTAATCCATTTTGATTTAATTTTCATGCATGGTATGAGTTAGTTGACTAGTTTCATTATTCTGTATGAAGCAGTCCAATTTTCCAAACTCCATTTATTGAAGAGGTTTTCCTTGTCCCAGTGTATATTCTATGCTTCATTATTGTAGATTTGCTATCTATTTATGCGTGGTCTTATTGCTGGGCTCTCAATTATATTCCATTGGTCTATGTGTCTGTTTTTGTTCCAGTACCATGCTGTTTTAATTATTATGGCTCTCTAGTACAGCTTGAAGTCTAGAAGTGCAATACTGCCATTTTTCCCTCTCCCCTCTTTTTTCTCAGGAGAGCTTTGGCTACTTGGGGTCTTTTGTGTTTTTATATGAATTCCAGTAATATCTGTTTCTTTCCTTTGAAGAATGCCATTGAGTTTTTCATTGGGATTTTAATGAATCTGTAAATTGCTTTGAGTTGGTTGCCATTTTGTCTGTGTTGATTCTTCCAATCCATGAGTAGGGAATATCTTTCAATTTCTTTGTTTCTTCCTCTATTTCATTTTATAATGTTATAGTTTCCTTAATAATGGTCCTTCATATCCTTTGTTAGGTTTACCAAACCAAACCAAATAAACAGAAAAAAGAAAACTAAAGATCAATCTCCCTAGTGAACATAGATGCTAAAATCAATAATCAAATCTGAGCAAACCAAATCCAACGATCTTTAAAAGGATTATACACCATGACCAAGTGGGATTCATACCAGGGATAAAAGGATGATTCAACATCCAAATTATCAGTCAACGAGAAGAAGATCATAGCAGAGTGAAGATGCTGGGCTTATCACCTCCAGATACACACAGTACAGATACCAAGCAAAGACAGAATATTGATTATCAGCTTACATACTGGGAGCACCAGCCTGACTGAAAGTGTTAGAAAAAACTGTAGGTGAACTTCACTTAAAGTGATGATGGGGACAAGATCTGCCAACAGGTTGTCCTGCTAGCAATGGGAGTGCACAGCCCTAGTGCCATTGCTGGAAGCTAATGGCTGCACCACCACCCCCCAACTTTGGAACTGAGAAAGGGAGAGCTCCATGAAAAGGCAGGGACCAGAAGGGTGGTATGTGCATAAAGGACAAGGGCTTCTGCAGACACTGAGCCTGGAATCTGGAACTGAGCCTGCTGGTGCAGGATACTCCCGCAGGTTGATCGGTTGGCAGCAGAGGTGCACAAAACCAGCACCATTGCTGGAAGTGAGGGACAGTACCAGTCCCCACCTTTGTAAATGAGAAAGAGAGAGAGCTCCACGAAGAGGCAGGGCCAGCAGGGTGGCATGCACTGAGCGGAGTGAGGCTTCTGCAGACCCCAAGCATGGGATCTGGAGCTGATCTGGCAGAGGAAGACATGCTAGCACCAATAGCAACTGGAGTATACAGTAAGTACAGCAGGAATGCAAAGCCTCTGCACCTCTACTGGAAGTTAGAGACAGCACCACCCCCACTGGAACTGAGTAAATACAAAGGGAGGGGATCATCATGCACAACTCCTTCAAAATGCCCACAGAATAACTACACCTGTGGAGTTTTGGCACAGTAGTGCTAGACTTGATCTGACTACCAGCTCCAAAATCCCAGAAGGAGGATCCCGAAGGGATGCCTGCCAGTACTAACAACACAGTGTCCCAACACATAGAACACATTAGAAAACAACAGAGAGGAGTAAAAATACAAACAATCAAGTAAGCCCTTAGAGGAAGGACACAACATGAAAAGGAAACTAAGCAGCAGAACCCAACAACAATGACCTGGAAAAACTTCTCTGCTTGCCAGGTAGAGAATTTAAAATCACCATGATTAAACACTGAAAGAAGATGAAAAGGAAAAGAATGACATGACAAAAATAATCAACTATCAAAAGAATGAAATTGGGTCCCTAAAGAGGGAAGTGAAAGAAAGGCAGGAGATGAAAAGATTAATGAAGGCCATTTTAGAACAGGGACCTTTGCATCTAGAACCCACCTAGAATGCATGGAACTGGGAAAGGGCTGCCCGCACAGCCAGGGGTGAACTGAAAAGCCCCCACAAGTCAGGTCCCATCTGGTCACCAGTCAGAACCCGGAGGGGGATACAGCCACTGCCAGGGAAAACTGCAGGCACAGGGAAATGCCTTTCTGACTCACCATTTTACAACAGGGATCATTGCATCCTGAACCCACCTAGACTGTGTGGAACTGGGAAAGGGCTGCACTCACAGCCAGAGGTGAGCTAAAGGTCCCCACAAGCCAGGCCCTGCTTGGCAGTGAATCGGAGCCCAGAGAGTGATCCATTGATTTGGAGCACAGCAGGCAATCAAGCCACCACGGCAGCAGTCTGTGGGACCTTAAGACCAAGCTCAGCAATTAAACAAATATAGAAGGAGGAGATTTTCTGTGACAGTGACCATTAACACTGTCATAGGACCACTGCCCTACTGGACTTCTGGCATAATAGTATTTGACTCGATTGGACCACCAGTTTCTGACATCCCAGAAAGAGCACACCAAAAAAGATGCTGGCCAGTACCAGTGACAGTGTCCCATTGCACAAGACAAATTAGAAAACAAGCAGCAGGGAGAAGAAATACTAAAAGCAACCCAGCAGGTCCTCAGGGAAAAAACACACCAGAAAAAAATTCACCCACCAGATTGCAACAACAGTGACTTGGAAGAAATTCTGAGCCTCCCAGATAGAGAATTTAAAATCGCCATGTTAAAAAAAATGAAAGAAGTCATAAGGGAAAACAATAAGGGAAAAATAATCAAGGATCAGAAGAATTAAATTGAGTCCCTGAAGAAGGAAGTGAAAAAAATGCATGAGATTAAAGAATTAATGGAGGAGCCAAAGAAAAGCAGTGAAAGCAGAATAGATGAAATGGAAGAACAAATAAGTACTCTTGAAGACACAGAAATATAAAGAACCAAAACAGAAAAGGAAAGAGAGTACAAATGAAAAGAATGAAGAAAGACTTCAGGAATTATCTGACTCCATGAGGAAAGGAAATATAAGAGCTATAGGAATCCCAGAAGGAGAGGAGAAACACATAAAAACAGAGAAAATATTCAAGGAAATAATTGAAAACAATTTCCCAAACATGAAGAAGAAGCTGAAAATAGACACACAAGAAGTAAGAAGAACACCAAACTTCCATGATGAAAGGAAAAATACAGCAAGACACATAATAGTAAAGCTCCCAAGAATCCAAGACAGGGCCTCCCTGGTGGTGCAAGCAGTTCAGCAAAGTGCTGTGAAGCTGTCCACAGCCTCTGCAGTGCCAGTTTGATCGCCGACAGCCAAGGAGCAACCCACATGGCAAGCAGACCTCTCCTGTCTTGCCTGCCACTCCCTCAGCAGTGTATTTCATCAGTCTGACTGTTCTGTTCCCTGCTCTATCTCTGGTGAATCCTCTTACCCTCCCGCATAGCTAGCCTATACCCTGGCTCTTGTATAGATAAAATAAACCTTTAAGAAACAAAGAATCCAAGACAAGGAAAAAATAATGAAGCGGACAAGAGGGAAGAAACATATAACATACAAAGGAAAGCCAATCAGGCTGACATCATATGTCTCCAAAGAAACACTAGGGGCAAGGAGAGAGTGGAGGGACATAGTCAACAAACTGTAAGACAATAAATGCCAACCATGAATACTCTATGCCACAAAGCTTTCCTTCCTCTATGAAGAAAGAAAAAGGACCTTCACAGACAAACAGAAACTCGGGAATTCATTATGACTAAACCCCCACTCCAAAAAATACAAGTAATACAAGAATCAACAGACGGAAAAATAAGAATGAAACAAGACAAAAATAAATAAACCAATAAAAAATTTAAACATAAATAAATTTTTAAAAATAAATAAATAAGGGGCCTCCCTGGTGGTGCAGCAGTTGAGCGCTGGGTTGTGAAGCTGCCCGCGGCCTCTGCAGCGCCGGTTTGATACCCGGCTGCTCCCCGACCACCGGAGGAGGGTCCCACATGGCGCGCAGACCTCTCCTGCCACCCGTTGCTCCCCTCAGCAGTGTACTTCGGTCCTTCTGCCTGCTCTGCTCCCTGCTCTGGCTCGGTGATTCTCTCACCCTCCCATGCTTCTGACTGTACCCAGTGCATGTATAAACAAAACAAACAAACAAACAAATAAATAAATAAAAAATGCCTCTATTAAAAAAATTAAATGAAATAAATAAATAAAACCAGAAAAATGGCAAATAAAGATGCTAACATATAAATATTAACAATAAATGTAAATGGACAAATCTCTTCAATAAAAAGATACAGAGTCGCAGGCTGGACTAGAAATAAAACCCAACATTTTGCGGTCTCCAGAAACATATTTAACTACAAAAGTGAAAAATAGACTGAAAGTAAAATGATGGAAACAATCCTACAAGCAAATGGATCAAAAAAGAAGGCAGGAACAGCTATACTTATGTCAGATAAAACAGATTTTAAACTCAAAAAGGTAAAAAGAGACCCAGATAGTCACTACATTATGATCAAGGGGACAATACGTTAAGAAGACATAAATAAATTTTTAAAAATAAATAAATAAGGGGCCTCCCTGGTGGTGCAGCAGTTGAGCGCTGGGTTGTGAAGCTGCCCGCGGCCTCTGCAGCGCCGTTTGATACCCGGCTGCTCCCCGACCACCGGAGGAGGGTCCCACATGGCGCGCAGACCTCTCCTGCCACCCGTTGCTCCCCTCAGCAGTGTACTTCGGTCCTTCTGCCTGCTCTGCTCCCTGCTCTGGCTCGGTGAATTCTCTCACCCTCCCATGCTTCTGACTGTACCCAGTGCATGTATAAACAAAACAAACAAACAAACAAATAAATAAATAAAAAATGCCTCTATTAAAAAAATAAAATGAAATAAATAAATAAAACCAGAAAAATGGCAAATAAAGATGCTAACATATAAATATTAACAATAAATGTAAATGGACAAATTTGATCAAGGGGACAATACGTTAAGAAGACATAACAGCCATTAACATATACTCTCCAAATGAAGGAGCACCAAAACATATCAGACAACTATCATCATCTCTGAAAATGGACATCAGAGAAAATACATATGTAGTAGGAGACTTCAAAACACCACTATCAGCAATGGATAGATTAACGAGACAAAAAATAAGTTAGGACACTAACACTCTAAATAAGGATCTAGAGCTTATGGGCTTAACAGACATCTATAGAACACTAATTCCAAAAAAAAAAAAATCTGAGTACACATTTTTCTCAAACATACACAGATCATTCTCTATGATCAATCACATACCGGAACACTAGACAAACATCAACAGGTACACCAAGATAGAAATCATACCAACCATCTTCTCTGACCATGAATGCATCAAACTATATAAAAAAAAAACTTAAAAAGAAGGCAATGAACCCCCAGGGAGATTTAAACCTCAGGGAGACTGAAACCCACACTACTGGAAGATCAGTGGACTGACAAGGAGATCAAAGAAGAAACTAAAAAATACTTTGAGTTAAATGACAAGGAGGACAACAATTTCATAAATGTAGCAGATGCAGCAAAAGCAGTAATAAGAGGAATATATATAGCAACAGAGGCTCACATCAAGAAACAAGAAAGAGGACCTCCCTGGTGGTGGTGATGCAGTGGTTGAGCACTGGGTTGCGAAGCTGCCTGCAGCCTCAGTAGCGCTGGTTCAATCCCCAGCCCCCAGCGAGGGTCTCACATGGCACACAGACCTCTCCTGCCATCTGCTGCTCCCTTCAGCAGCATACTTCATCAGTCTGCCTGTTCTGTTCTCCACTCTGGCTCTGGTGAATTCTCTCAACCTCCCATGCTGTACCCAGTGCTTGTATAAATAAATAAATAAATCTTTAAAAAAAGAGAAACAAGAAAGAACTCAAAGAAACAACCTAATCTCACACCTCAAAGAACTAGAAAAAGAATAACAAAAAAAACCCAAAACCAGTAGAAGAAAATAATAAAAATCAAAGCAGAAATAAAGAAATCAAAACTGAAAAAAAATCCAAAAAATCCAAAAGATCAATGAAACCAAAAGTTGGTTCTTCAAAAAAAAAAAAAAAATAGGCAAACCTCTAGCCAAGCTCACAAAGGAAAAAAGGGAGAAAGCACAAATAAATAGGATCACAAATGAAAGAGGAGAAATCACAACAGACACAGCAGAAATCAAAAGAATAATCAGAAACTACTATGAACAGTTATATGCAAATAAGCTCAACAATCTAGAAGTGATGGACAAATTCCTACAATTTTAAAATCACCCAAAGCTAGTAAAGAAAAAATAGAACACCAAAACAGGCCAATAACAAGCAGTGAAATTGATATGGTCATCAAAACCCTCCCCAATATCAAAAGCCCAGGACCAGATGCATTTACAAATGAATTCTACCAAACATTCAGAAAGAAACTATGGCCTATAATTCATAATCTCTTTCAAAAATTTGAGAAGGAAGGGATAATACCAAACACATTCTATGAAGCCAACATTACACTAATACCAAAACCGAACAAAGACAACAAAAAAAGAAAACTACAGGCTAATCTCTCTAATGAACACTGATGCAAACATCCTCAATAAAATTTGGGTTATCAGAATCCAACGATGTATACATAAGATAATTTACCTGCCCAAGTATGATTTATTCCAGGGACACAAGAATGGTTCA
Organism: Talpa occidentalis; assembly: GCF_014898055.3. Lineage (NCBI taxonomy): Eukaryota > Metazoa > Chordata > Mammalia > Eulipotyphla > Talpidae > Talpa > Talpa occidentalis. The sequence continues at coordinate 50,980,478 of NW_023601543.1, forward strand.
AATCCAAATATCAATTAATGTAATCCAACACATCAACAAAAAGAAATATAAAAACCATATGATAACATCAAAAGAAGCTGAGAAAGCATTTGACAAAGTAAAACACTCATTTATGATAAAGGTCCTAGAAATTCTCGGGATACAAGAAAAATACCTCATCATCATAAAGTCCATACATAAGAAGCCCATAGCCAATATTATTCTCAATGGTGAAAAGTTGAAAGCATTTCCCTTAAGATCTGGAACAAGAGTAGGATGTCCACTCTCACCACGGCTTTTCAATATAAAACTGGAAGTCCTAGCCAGAGCAATAAGACAAAAGAAAGACATATAAGGAATCCCAATAAGGAAGGAAGAAGTAAAACTATCACTATTTGCAGATGATATGATAATATACACAGAGAATCCCAAAAACTCCACAGAAAAACTAATCAAACTAATCAATCAGTTTAGTAAAGTAGCAGGATACAAAATCAACACACACAAATAAGTAGCCTTCCTATATACAAACAATGTATCTGAAGAAGAAATCAAGAAAACCATCCCTTTTATTATTGAAACAAAAAAAAATCAAATACTTGGGAATAAAACTAACAAAAGAGGTGAAAGACCTATACAAAGAAAATTATAAAACATTATATATAAACTTATTAAAAGAAATAGAAGAAGACATAAGAAATGGAAAGTCATCCCCTGCTCATATATTGTTAGAATTAACATTATCTAAATGGGCATCTTACCAAAAGCAATTTACAGATTCAATGTTATTCCGTTAAAATGTCAATGACATTCTTCAAAGAAATAGAACAAATATTGATGAAATTCATTTGGAGCCACCAAAAACCCCAAATAGCCAAATATCTCCTGAAAAAAAAGGGGGGAATGGAGGCATCACACTCCCAGATTTCAAAATATACTACAAAGCCATAATAATCAAAACTGCATGGTACTGGAACAAGAACAGACACAGGGACCAATGGAACCAAATAGAAAATCCAAAAATAAACTCACAGATTTATAGTTATCTAGTCTTTGACAAAGAAGCAAAGAATATGCAATGGAGAAAATAAAGTTTCTTCAATAAATGGTGCTGGGAAAACTGGGCTGCTACATTCAAAAGAATGAAGCTTCACTACCATCTCACGCCATGCACAAAAACCAACTCAAAATGGATTAAGGAACTAGGCATGAGGCCAGAAACCATAAAATATATAGAAGGAAATATAGGTGAAACACTACATGACATCTTTAAAGACTCATCATGTTACATCAGTAACATCTTTAAAGACTCATCACCCAAAGCAGTGATTAGTGAAGGCAAAGATAAATAGCTGGGACTACATCAAATTAAAGAGCTTCTGCACAGCAAAAGAGACAGTAACTAAAACAAAGAGACACACCACCGATTGGGAGAAAATTTTTGCACACAACACTAATGATAAAGGACTGATCACAAAATTCTACAAAGAGCTGGTGTGACTCAACAAAAAGAAAGCAAATAATCCAGTCAAAAATGGGCAGAAGAGCCAAAAGGAAACTTCTCTGAAGAGGAAATGCAAATGGCCAACAGGCATATGAAAAAATATTCATCATCACTTGAAATCAGGGAAATTCAAATCAAAACTACAATGAGATAACATCTTACACAAGTGAGAATGGCACATATTAAAAAATCTAGCTACACAAATGTTGGCAAGGAAATGGAGTAAAAGGAACTCTCCTGCAGTGCTAGTGGGAGTGCAAAATGGTCCAACCACTATAGAAATCTGTATGGAGATTCCTGAACCTGCTAAAGATGGAGCTTCCGTATGATCAAGCAATTCCACTCATAGGTATTTACCAAAGGACACAGATACATTAATTCAAAAGGGCACCTGCACCCCTATGTTTATAACAGCACTCTTTAAAATAGGTAATCTATGGAAACAACCCAAATACCCCCAAATAGACGACTGGATCAAAAAGATGTGGTGCATACACATGATGAAGTATTACTCAGCAATGAAAAAAGATAAACTCATGCAATTTGCAGCAATATGGATGCAGCTGGAAAGGATCATGCTCAGCAAAATAAGGCAGAAAGAAAAAGAAAAAAAATGTCAGATGGTCTCACTCATAGCAGGAATTTAGAAAACTTAAATAAGTGACCAGGTAAAAGACTAATAAAGTAAAAATCAAAATCAATAAGAAACTATAAACCAGAGACACACAATGGGGGGGTGGGAGGAGTGACTAAGGTCAAATTAAGGAGGGTGACAAATTTATGGGGACTATAGCCAAGATTAAAATGCATACCTTGTGCAAAAATGAAAAAATGATGTAAAAATACATAAAATAAAAAAAAATTAATGGAGGTGCTAAAGAACTCTGGGAAAATCATTGAAAACAGAATAGATGAAATGGAAGAACAAATAAGTACTCTCAAAGATACAGAAATAAAAAGAACCAAAACAGAAAATGTAATTGAATTACGAAGGAAAAAGAATGAAGAAATACTTCAAGAACTATCTGACTCCATGAGGAAAGGGAATATAAGAGTTATAGGAATCCCAGAGGAGAGGAGAGCAGCCTAGCAACAGAGAAAAAAAATCAAGAAGGCAATCAAAGAGAATTTTCCAAACATGAAGAAGGAGATAAAAATGCACATACAAGAAGTGAGAAGAATGCCAGACATCAACAATGAAAGGAAAAACACAGGGCCTCCCTGGTGGCGCAGCGGTTGGGCGCTGGGTTGCGAAGCTGCCCGCAGCCTCTGCAGCGCCGGTTCGATTCCCAGCTGCTCCCCGGCCACCAGAGGAGGGTCCCGCATGGTGCGCAGACCTCTCCTGCCGCCCGCTGCTCCCCTCAGCAGTGTACTTCGGTCCTTCTGCCTGCTCTGCTCCCCGCTCTGGCTCTGGTGAATTCTCTCACCCTCCCGCGCTTCTGACTGTACCCAGTGCATGTATAAACAAAAACAAATGAACAAACAAACAAATAAATAAATAAAACATGCCTCTAAAAAAAAAAAAAAAAAAAAAAAAAAAAAAGAAAGGAAAAACACAGCAAGACACATAATAGTATAGCTTCCAAGAATCTAAGACAAGGTAAAAATAATGAAGCTGACAAGAGGGAAGAAACAGATAACATATAAAAGAAAACCAATCTGAAATCAAGACTTTGCCGGAGAAAAACTACAGGCAAGAAGAGAGTCAAGGACATATTCAACAAATTCCAAAACAACAAATGCCCAAAAGAATACTCAATCCTGCAAAGCTCTCCTTCTTCTATGAAGAAAAAATAAGGACCTTCTCAGACAAATAGAAATTCCAGAATTTCATTACAACTAAACCCCCTCTCCAAAAAAGTCTACAAGAAGTCCTGAAGCCAAAACCAACAGTGGTATGGATAAGAAAAACAGAAAAAGAAAAGAAATAAAATCACAAAAAGACAAACAAAATGGCAAATACAGACTCCAACATATCAATATTGACTCAAAATATAAATGGCCTAAACTCATCAATAAAAAAAAGCACAGAGGCACAATCTGGATTAAGAAACAAACCCCAACCATTTGCTGTCTTCAGGAAACACATTTAAATATAAAAAGATAACAATAGACTGAAAGTAAAAGGTTGGAAAACAATACTACTAGCAAATGGACCAAAAAAGAAGGCAGGAACAGCTATAATTATATCAGATAAAATAGACTTCAAATTAAAAAAGGTCAAAAGAGACATAGATGGTCACTACATTAAGATCAAGGGGACAGTGCATCAAGAAGACATAACACTCATCATTATATACTCACCAAATGAAGGATCATCAAAATATATGAATTATTGTCATCTCTGAAAACAGACATTAGAGAAAATACATATGCAGTAGGAGACTTCAACACGTCACTCTCAACAATGGATAGATGAATGAGACAAAAAATAAGTAAGGACACTGTAGCTCTAAAGAAGGACCTAGATCTTATGGGCTTAACAGACATCTGTAGAACACTAAATCCCAAAAATCTGAGTACACATTTTTCTCAAATGCATATGTATCATTCTTCAGGATTGATCACATACTCGGACACAAAACAAGCAACAACAGATACAGTAAGATCGAAATCATACCAACTATCTTCTCTGACCATAAAAGCATAAAACTAGAAACAAACCATGAAAAGAAGGCAAAGAACCCTTCCACCACATGGAGATTAAAACCCCAATACTGGCAGACCATTGGATGAATGAGGAGGTCAAAGAAGAAATTTAAAATACCTTGAGATGAATATTAACAAAGACACAAATCTCAGAACAGATGGGACACAGCAAAAACAGTTATAAGAGGAAAATATATAGCAATACAGGCTCACATCAAGAAACAACAACAACAACAATAAAAAAAACCTCAAAACAACAACCTAATCTCCCACCTTAAAGAACTGTAAAATGAACAACAAAAATACCCAAAAGCCAGTAGAAGAAAGGAAATAATAAAAATCAAAGCATAAATAACTGAAATGGAAGTTAAGAAAACAATCCAAAAGATCAATGAATCCAAAAGTTGGTTCTTTGAAAAAATAAACAAAATAGACAAACCAGGTTAACAAAGAAAAAATGGGAGAAAGCACAGATAAATAGGATCATAAATGAAAGAGGAGAAATCACAACAGACACAGCAGAAATCAAAAGAATAATAAGAGATTACTATGAACAGCTATGTGCAAACTAGTTCAACAAAATAAGAGATAAAAAATTCCTACAACTTTATCATCATCCAAAGCTAGATAAAGAAAAACTTAAAACACATAAACTGACCAATTACAAGCAGTGAAATTGAAACAGTAATCTAAACCCTCCCCCCCAAAAAAAAAGCCGAAGAAAAGATAGATATACAAATGAATTCCATCAAATGTTCAGAAACAAACTAGTGCCTATCCTACCAAACTCTTTCAAAAAATTGACAATGATGTGATAATACCAAATATGCTTTATGAAGCCAACATTACAATAATACCAAAATCCAAAAAGGACATCACACAAAAAAGAAAACTACAGGCCAATCTCTCCAATGAAATTATACAAAAATCCTCAATAAAATCCAAGCCAACAGAATCCAACAATGCATGGATAAGATAATAAAGCAAGGCCAAGTAGCATTTATTCCAGGGACACAAGGATGATTCAACACCCAAAAATCAATTAATGTTATCCAATACAACAACAAAAAGATAAATAAAAACAATATGATCATATTAATCAATCTGAGAAAGCATTATACAAACTTCAACATCCATTTATGATAAAGGCCCTTGAAATTCTCAGGATAGAAGGAACATAATTTAATATAATAAAGCTCATATATGACAAGCCGATAGCCAATATCATCCTCAATGGTGAAAAGCTGAAATCCTTTCCCGTAAGATCTTGACCAAACAAGGACGTCCACTCTTATCACTGCTTTTCAATATAATACAAGAGTTCTAGCCAGAGTGATTAGACAAGAGAAAGACATACACGGACTCACAATAGGGAAAGAAGAAGTAAAGCTATCACTATTCGCATATATGATAATATACACAGAATGCCAAAAACTCCATAGAAAAACTAATCAAAATAATCAGCCAGTTTAGTAAAGTAGCAGGATTAAAAAATCAACACAAAAAAATCAGTAGATTTCCTATATGCAAACAATAAATGTGAAGAAGATATCGAGAAAACCATCCCTTTTATAATTGAAACAAAAAAATCAAATATTTGAAAATAAACCTAACAAAGAGGTGAAGGACCTATACAAAGAAAATTATCAAACATTGTTAAAAAAAATAGAAGAAGAGACTCCCCAGTGGCACTGCAGATTGACCACAGCATTATGAAGTTGTCCACATCTTCTGCAGAGTAGGTTGAAGTCCCAGCTGGCCAGGGAGATACCCACATGGCATAGCAGACCTCTCTTGTCTTGCCCACTGCTCCCCTGAGCAGTGTTCTCAGTCTGTCTGCCTGTTCTGCTCCCCGCACTGTCTCTGGTGAAATCCCTCACCTTCCCATGCCTCAAGCCTATACCCCAGTTCTTGTACAAATAAATAAATCTCAAAAAAAAAAGAAATAGAAGACAAAGAAATGGAAACACATCCCCCACACATGGATTGAAATTATTAAGATTATCAAAATGGCCATACTACGAAAAGTAATTTACAGATTCAATTCTATTCCAATAAAAATTTCAATGACATTCTTCAAAGAAATACAATAAATACTGATGAAATACATATGGAGCCTCAAAAAAAAAAAACCATTAGGCAAAGCTCTCCTGACTAAAAAGACGAAAAATGGAGGTATCACATGCTCAGACTTCAAAATATACTACAAAGTCATAATAATCAAATTCTGTATTGTACTGGAACAAAAACAGACAGATAGACCAATGGAATCAAATAGAAAACACAGAAATGAACCCACAGAATTATGTACAACTCACTTTGACAAGGGGCCAAAGAAAATGCAATGGAACAAAGAAAGTTTGTCTAACAAATGGTGCTGGGAAAATTGGGCTGCTACATGTAAAAGAATGAACTAGACTACTATCTCACATCATGCACAAAAACCAGCTCAAATGGATTAAAGAACTAGACATAAGACCTGAAACCATAAAATATATAGAAGAAAATATAGGCAAAACATGACATGACATACACCTCAGTAATATCTTCAAAGACACATCACCCAGTGAAAAGATAATGGAGGCAAAGATAAACAGCTGGGACTACATCTTCTGTACAACAAAAGAGACATAAAACAAAACAGATACCCTAATGATAGGGAGAAAATTTTTGCACACAATACTAATGATTACTGACTGATTACAAAGATCTAAAAAGAGCTGATGAAACTCAACAAAAACAATGTGAACAACCCACTGAAAAAACGGGCAGAAGAGCTAAAAAGACACTTCTCCAAAGAGGAAATGCAAACTGCCAACAGGCATATGAAAAAAAATGTTCATAATCACTTCTTTTTTTTTTTAATTTTTTTAAGATTTATTTATTTATTTATACAAGCACTGGGACCAGTCAGAAGCGAGGGAGGGTGAGAGAACTCACCAGAGCCAGAGCTGGGAACAGAAGAGGCAGACTGACGAAATACACTGCTGAGGGGAGCAGCAGGCGGCAGCAGAGGTCTGCGTGCCATGTGGGACCCTCGCGCAGCAGCCGGGGATTGAACCGACGCTGCAGAGGCTGCGGGCAGCTTCGCAACCCAGCGCTCAACCGTTGCGTCACCGGGGAGGCCACGTAATCACTTCTAATAAGGGAAATGCAAATCAAAACCACAATGAAATAGCATCTTACACTAGTGAGAATGACCCATATTAAAAAAAAAAAAAAAAGCAACAACAAATGTTGGAGAGGATGTAGAGAAAATGGAACTCTCCTAAATTGCTGGTGAGAATGCAAATTGGTCCAATGACTATGGTAAGTTGTGTGGAGGTTCCTCACACTGCTAAAAAATGGAGCTTCCATATGATCCAGCAATTCCATTCCTAGGTATCTACCCAAAGGACACAAAAACTTTAATTCAAAAAGGATACCTGCACCCCTATGTTTACTGCAGCACTATTTACAATAGGTAATCTATGGAAACAGCCCAAACCCCACAAATAGCTAATGAATCAAGAATATTTGGTATTTATACACAATGGAATATTACTCAGCAATCTAAAAGATAAACTCATGCCGTTCACAGCAACATGGATGGAGCTGGAAGGGATAATGCTCAGTGAAATAAGCCTGAAAGAAAAAGAAAAATTCCAGTTGGTTTCACTTATAGGAGGAATGTAGAGAATACAAATAAGGGATCAGAAAAATAAAAGTAGGGCCTCCCCGGTGGCGCAGCGGTTGAGCGCTGGGTTGCGAAGCTGCCCGCGGCCTCTGCGGCGCCGGTTCGATCCCCGGCTGCTCCCCGGCCACCGGAGGAGGGTCCCACATGGCGTGCAGACCTCTCCTGCCGCCCGCTGCTCCCCTCAGCAGTGTACTTCGGTCCTTCTGCCTGCTCTGCTCCCCGCTCTGGCTCTGGTGAATTCTCTCACCCTCCCGCGCTTCTGACTGTACCCAGTGCATGTATAAACAAAAACAAACAAACAAACAAATAAATAAATAAATAAAAACATGCCTCTATTTAAAAAAAAAAAAAGAAAAAGAAAAAGAAAAGTAATTATAATAAAGTAAAAATAAAAATCAACAGGCAATTATAAACCAGAGACATTCTGCAAGGGGTGGGGCGGGAAAGAGGGAGTAGGATCCAAACAGTGTTGCTAAGAGCACAAAGGAATATGGTGATAGCATATGGGTGAATTGGTGGTAGGAATTTCATGGGGACTGTACCTAAGATGAGAAAGCATACATTGCATGAAAATGAAGAATGGTGTAACAAATACATAAAATTTAAAAAAGCACTGCACAGCAAAGACAGTTACATGAGCTCTGAAGACCAGGCACCTGCTGCATTGTACTGCAGCTGAAGCTTGAGGATGTGGTATGGATGCAGGTGACAGGAGTGGACAGTTTTAATGGCTTATATGCTGATAAGAATGATGACAAGATTTTCAAAGGCTTCCTTTTATTCAGAAGCTAATGACAGATAAGTGTTTATGAATCTACCTTACCAATCATCAGAATTAGCTTCATGGAGATGTTATTACATGCTTTTACTTTACTAGTTATACTCATAGTAATCATAAAAAGATAAAATCCATTCTTAAAACAGATTCTCTGTAACTTACACTTTTAAGAGTAAATTTTAAAATATGTGCATTGTTTATTAAACTTTATTTGTTTTCATCATCCCCATTAAAAAGAAACTATATCAATGCAATTCACCACATCACCAAAAGATAAAAGCCATATTGGTGTATCAATAGATTGTGAGAAAGCACTTGATAAGATCCTACATTCATTCGTGATGAAAGCCCTAAATAGGGCCTCCCCAGTGGCACAGTGGGTTAAGCACCATGCTGTGAAGCTGTCCATAGACTCTGGAACACAGGTTCAATTCCTGGCTTGCCAGGGAGATACCCACTTGGCATAGCAGACCTATCCTGTCTCGCCTGCTGCTCCTCTCAGCAGTATTTTCAGTCTGCCTGTTCTGGTACTCACTCTGTCTCTGGTGAATTCTCTCACACACACCCCGACGCCTCTGGCCTGTACTCCAGTTCTTGTATAAATAAATATTTTTTTAAAAGAAAACCCTAAATAATCTAGGGATAATCAGAACATACCTTAACATAATAAAAGCCATTTACAATAAACTTGCAGATAATATCATTTCTAATATGAAAAACTGAAAGGTTTTCCACTAAGATCTAGTACTGAAAGGAAATCCATTATTACTAATACTATTCAGCATAGTATTGGAATTTCCATATAAAGCAGTTAGACAAGAGAAAGATACAAAATGAATCCAAATTGGGAAAGAATGGTTGGGGAAATTATTTTTTGATTGTTTTACTCACTGGGTCGCTACATGCAAAAGAACGAAGCTTGACTACTACCTCACACCATGCACAAAAACCAACTCAAAATGGATTAAAGAACTAGACATAAGACCTGAAACCATAAAATATATAGAAGGAAATATAGGCAAAACACTAAATGACATGCACTTCAAAGCATCTTTACAGAAACATCACCCAAAGCAGTGATAGTGAAGGCAAAGATAAACAGCTGGGTCTACATCAAATTAAAGAGCTTCTGCACAACAAAAGAGACAATAACCAAATCAAAGTGAAACCCCACCGACTGGGAGAACATTTTTGCACCCAACATTAATGATAAAGGACTGATCACAAAAATCTACAAAGAGCTGATGAGACTCAACAAAAACAAAGAAAATAATCCAGTCAAAACATAGGCAGAAGAGCTAAAAAGAAACCTCTCCAAAGAGGAAAAGCAAATGGCCAACAGGCATAAGAAAAAAAATGTTCAACATCACTTGTAATCAGGGAAATGCAAATCAAAACTACAATGAGATACCATCTCACACCAGTGAGAATGGCACATATTAAAAAAAAAAAATAGCAACAACAAATGTTGGCAAGGATGTGGAGAAAAAGGAACTCTCCTGCACTGCTGGCGGGAGTACAAACTGTTCCAACCATTATGGAGAGCTGTGTGGAGACTCCTCAACCTACTAAATATAGAGCTTCCATATGATCCAGCAATTCCACTCCCAGGTATTTACCCAAAGGACACAGAAACATTAATTCCAAAGGGCACCTGCACCCCTATGTTTATAGTAGTACTATGTACACTAGCTAAGCTATGGAAAGAACCCAAATGCCCAAAAATAGATGACTGGATCAAGAAGATGTGGTACATATACACAATGGAATATTACTCTGCAATCAAAAAAGATAAACACATGCAGTTTGAGGCAACATGGATGGAGTTAGAAGGGATTATGCTCAGTGAAATTAGTCAGAAAGAAAAAGAAAAATACCGGATGGTCTCACTCATAGTGGGAATTTAGAAAACCTAAATAAGGGACCAGGAAAAAGACTAATTAATACAAAGTAAAAATCAAAATCAACAAGCAACTATAAACCAGAGACACACTATGGGCGGGGCGGGGAGTGGAAGGATTAGGGTCAAAATAAGGGGGGGTGCAATTGTATGGGGAATATAACCAAAATGAAAATTCATACATTTTACAAAAATGAAAAATGATGTAAGAATTCTATAAAATAAAATATTTAAAAAACTAGCATAGTTATTAGATTGCATAATGCAGAATGTATTCAAAGAAAATCACAATTTTGCTGGTGTTTGTGCTTGAAATTAAAACTTGAAATCTGAAAAATTAATAAATAAATTAATATAGTTCATCATCAGATACTAGATGATCATCCTGTATCCACTGTACTGTCAGAAGGAATCAGAGTAAGAAACTAATTTTCTATAGTTAAGGTTATGATACTGATTTTAATCTCTAAAAGAAATATATTTAAGAAACTATCATAAAATTAAGAATGGCGGGCCTCCCCAGTGGCGCAGCGGTTGAGCGCTAGGTTGTGAAGCTGCCCGCAGCCTCTGCAGCGACGGTTCGATCCCCAGACGCTGGGTGAGGGTCCCACATGGCGCACAGACCTCTCCTGCTGCCCACTGCTCCCCTCAGCAGTGTACTTCGGTCCTTCTGCCTGTTCTGCTCCCTGCTCTGGCTCTGGTTAATTCTCTTACCCCCCCAAGCTTCTGACTGTACCCAGTGCTTGTATAAATAAATAAATCTAAAAATAAATAAAAATAAAAAAGACACAAAAATAGTAATTATAAAAAAGAATGGCTTTTACATGTATATACTTTGTTAGAAAATAAATTATTTAATCATTATCATTTGAATATATGTTTATTATTTTCTTTGAAATGTAAATTTCATTTGAATAAAAAATGTTAGTCCTAAAAAAAAAATTCCCCAACCTTTCACCACAAAGTTCTTCACCGGATCTGTACCTGTACTCACATAATTTACTACCCCACCAGTTAAAATTATAAATTGTTACTGCTTCCAATTCCAAGTCTTTCACTTTGGATCCCATTCTACTTTCTCCTGTATCAATATTTTTCCTTTCCATGAAATAATTCCCACTAGCATACAAACATATTCTACTATGCTCTATTAAAAAGAAAATAAAGCTACAGTTAGTTCATTTCTTCGCTTCCACTTTATAAAAAAATTCTTCCAAAGAATTCTATTCTCCCTTCCCCCATTTTCTTGCCTATCATTCTCTTGGACTAATCTGAATCACTCTAAAATCTGTCTCATTTGACCAAATCTTTGGACAGCCTCTCAATTTATCAACATTTCTGGCTTTCATAACAAACTGTCCTTATTTTCTTCCTATTTGCTTGTTCCTTCTGTCTCTTTTACTAGATTCTTGATTTTCCTTACACTAAATATTGGAATGTGTCAGGGGCTGTCTTTTGGTTTTTCTTGTCTATCTATATCATTCCCTAAATGACAGTATTTAGTCATATAGTTTTTTTTTATTTTTTTTTAAGATTTATTTATTTGTGCATACAAAAGCAGTGGTACAGGCCAGAGATGCGGGCGTGAGAGGATTCACCAGAGACAGAGTGGGGAACAGAACAGGCAGACTGACTGAAATATACTGCTGAGGGGAGACAGGAGAGGTGTGCCTCGCCATGTGGTTTTCTCCCTGGCTGGCTGGAGATCGAACTTGTGCTGCAGATTACTCATGCAGATTACTTAATACCGTGGTGCTTAACCACTTGTGCCACCAGGAAGGCCCTAATCATATAGTTTTAAATAATATTTATAATCTGATGACTACCCAAATATATATTTCCATCTCTTAAATCGAAATTTGTAAATCCAGCATACTGTTCATCACCACTTGAGTGTCTCAAGTTTAATATAATTACAACAGAACTCAAAATTCCTAACCCCAGACCCACCAAATTTGGTCCTTCCTAGCTTCTCTGCTACCATTCACTGTGTTACTTAGGCTAAAATCCTTAAAACCATTCCTGATTCTCTTTCCCTCACATCCCAAACAAAATCCATCACCAAATCTTATTAGTTTGACGTTTAAATATATATCCAGAATCTCTGGAACAGAATCATGTAGATTAATTTTTCCAAGTTCCTTTATTCTAAATACAACTAAAGTGGAGAAAGTAAAGTAAATGGATGACCCAGTTACTATTCCACACATAGGCATTAGCATCTCCCAATCCGCTATCCACTAGAATCAGAAGATTTAGCCACAGTGATTTCCACCCCAAACTCTATAAGGTGGCCTAATGATACCAGATGGCCTAGAAAATAGTTTAAACTCTGATGGGGTCACCAACAGAAAATGAGCAGGAGTTACAATAGTATCAGAGGAACAAATCCAATCAGAAATACATTGAAATGACAGAAAACCAAAATGTCATGGGATCTAAAGCTTACAAAAGTAGTCAAGTACCCACATTATAAAGCTTAGTAGTATTAGTGCCTGCTAAAATAGAAGATTTAAATAATATACCAAGGGCCGCCCTGGTGGCACAGCGTTGAGCACTGGGCTGCAAAGCTGCTCGCAGCCTCTGCAGCAACGGTTCGATCCCCAGCTGCCGGTGAGGGTCCCACATGGCGGGCAGACCTCTCCTGCCGCCATCTGCTTCCCTCAGCAGTGTACTTTGGTCCTTCTGCCTGTTCTTCTTTCTGCTCTGGCTCTGGTGAATTCTCTCACCCTCCCTGGCTTCTGACTGTACCCAGTGCTTGTATAAATAAATAAATAAATCCCTAATAAATAAATAAATAAATAAATAAGTAAATAATGTCCCGAGACTCCTAACATACTAAGCAAAGTGTCTAGGATGTAATTTTAAAAAAATACTCCTCATACCAAGAGCCAAAAACCCACAATTTGACTGAAAAAGATATTTAACAGATGTAAATAGCAAGATAATTATTTGCTGAAGTTATCTGACAACAGTTTTAACACTACTATCATAAAGGTGCCTTAACAAATAATTAAAAATTCTCTTGAAACAAAAAAAAGAGAAAGTTTCAGTAAAGGAAAGGGATTTTTTTGTTTGTTTGTTTATTTTATTGTATATATTTTTTTACATTTTTTCATTTTTGCACAATGTATGCATTTTCATCTTAATTATAGTCCCCATACAATTCCCATCCCCTTTGTTTTGATCCTACTCCCTTCCCCCCACCCGTAATGTGTCTCTGGTTTATAGTCACTTGTTGATTTTGATTTTTACTTTATTATAATTAGTCTTTTTCCTGGTCCCTTATTTAGGTTTTCTAATTTCCTGCTATGAGTGAGACCATCCGGTATTTTTCTTTCTGGCTCATTTCTCTGGAAAAGGGATTTTTTTAAACAATTAAATGCAAATTACAGAACTAAAAAAATACAGTGGCTAACATATTTTTAATTGCTAGGTGAACTCAGTTATAGAGAAGAGATGAGAAAAATGAGAATCAGTGAACTTGATGACAAAGCAATAAAATTTATGAAATATGAACAAAGAGAGAAAAATAGAATGGAAATAAAAGAGATTCAGGTACCTGTGACACAATAACAAAACCAAGTAAGATCTATGTCACCAGGGATTCAGAAGGAGATGAAAAGAGTATGAGATTCAAAACATAGTTGAGGAAATAAAAACAGAAAACAAAATAATAAAATGGAAACTAGTGTGTAGGGTAAGGAAAAATGTCAGGCTTCTTTTCTGCCCTCCCGCCATCAGGATAGATGATGGATCCTTGTGGTCCTGAATGCATGCCTGATGGCGGGCACCTGGAGTAGGGTGTGGGCATAGGTAGATGGGATTCACCTGGGCTGAGACTGGGCTTTTAAGGTCGGCATCACGGGGACGCCAGCAGAAGCCAAGAAGCAGCAGCAACCAAAAGAGAAGCCGACAAGAAGCCGAGAGAGAGGAGCAAGAGAAGCAGAAGCCAAGAGAAGGCAGGAGAGCCCAGAGTGAAGACCTGCTGGGGGCTGGGAGGCCTGCCAGCCTACCAGCCTACTGGACTCCCAGCGCCCCTGCCTGCCGTGTACCTGGTAATCCCAATAAAAGCCTGAAAACCCGCTGAGGGTTCCAGGACTCCTCCTTTACCCGGTCTGCTGGATTAGAAAACCTGCACCGTGTCTATTCCTGCCTCCTACATAGTGATCTCAACAAGATGGCAGAATCAGAAACCCTAGAAGTTCCTTCTTAAACATGGGCACACTGATTCAACAATACACAAATATTCTTTGTGAGAAACCCTGAAACCAGTTAAGAGGTGCCTGCACCTTAAATCAGTTGGATCAACGCCAGTAGAAACATTTATGTCCCTCCCCCTGGCTCCGTATAGTACAACTGGGAGAAAGTTCCCAGCTTCTGACTTCTTAGTGTTTTCTGAAACAAAAGACTAAAACATATGCTCAATGTGCAAATTTTTCATGGGACAACCCAAAGGATTGGTTTCTGCCTAGCTTGTATCTGGGTGTTGGTGGGAATGGGTATCAGGTTGGGGACTGTAGGGTAAAGAAAATATCAGGCTTTTCTGCCCTTCCGCCATCAGGATAGATGATGGATCCTTGTCCTGAATACATGCCTGATGGCGGGCGCCGGGAATAGGGTGTGGGTATAGGTAGATGGGATTCAGCTGAGCTAAGACTGTGCTTTTAAGGGCGGCGTCACGGGGACGCCAGCAGCAGCAGTAGAAGCCGAAGCAGTAGAAGCCAAAAGAGAAGAAGCCAGAAGCAGAAGCAGAGAACTCCAGAGAGCCCAGAGAAAGCGCGGATTTGCTGGGGGCTGGGAGGACTGCCAGCCTCCCGGCCCCCCAGCATCCCTGCCTGCCACGTACCCGCTAAACCCCAATAAAAACCTGCAAAACCACTGAGGACTCTGACTCCTCCTTTACCCGGTCTGCATGGGATCAGAAAACCTGCACTGTGCCCATTCCTGCCCTTACAGGGACTGATAAGAACAAGGGAGAAATCCAAACTAGCATGAACATTGGTAACAAAGTACCTTCTACCTACATCAACACAGAATGAGGGAAAGAAAAGCCTGAATTCCCTATTCTCTCTGGAGAGGGAACAACTTGGAGCATGTGTCCAACATTCAGTCATATTTGGGGGTGGGGATGGTTCTTGGTCCATTTGTCCTCAAGTTCTGACAAGGCCTATCATACACTATATGCCTAGAGGCTGTTTCGAAGTAAAGAGAACTGAGTGGGCTACTGCTGCGCCAGAAGACTCACACTGTAGCAGAAGTTAATAAAGCTCTGAGGCCTCTCAGACAGAAGGAGAGAAAATTAGAGGGTACAACATTCTGAGTTTTGGGAGTTAATTATTTTTATTTGAGCAAAAGGCATTCTTTGATGTTTCTCTAAACCCAGTGATGTGTACTTTACACAAAATAATAACCAGGTTGTTCTCTAAGCAGAGAACAGATGGGATGGGTGCAGATAATGGCATCTCTGAATAAAATTGAAGGTTAATTCAAGGTTGATTCAAGCCATCTGAGAGTTCAAAAGAATGTGAAGGGCCAATTTAGCTGCTGAGCCACACCGGACAGGCCATAACATAGGAGACATTTTGAAACTATGGACATTCCACATGGTTTAAAGCAGAAATATCATGTTTCAAGGAGCCAATTTTCAATTTCACAATTGATTGTGAAGACTCTTTTGGAATAAACAATCAGTTGTCTGTGGCCAAGTCTTTTGGCTTATTTCTGTTACCCTGATAGAATTAAAACTCCATGAGGCCAGGGATTTTTGTGTGTTTTGTTCACTGATGTGTCCTCTCTCCACTTGGGAATTCAGTGTTGCTGAAGTTTCACTGATGTGTGGGTGGGAACTGCTCTCTGTTCCCCAATTTTGAACTTCATGTCTCCCACTCTAGGACCCAGCCCCACAATCACCTTTGGGGCTGGGCCCCACCCAATCACTTATTCTGGGAGTTTTTAACTAACTAATAATTCAAAGAACCACCATATTTATGTTTAACAAGCTCAGGGAGAAGGTACCTAAATAAAATGAGAATATCAGTAAAGAGACTGAAAACATTTTAAAAGAACTAAACAGAAAATTTGAAGCTGAACTACAATACCTGAATTTGAAAATTTAGTAGAGTAGTTCAATACACATTTGGTAAAGCAAGAAATAATCAGCAACTGAAGTTACTTACAATTATCCAAAGGTCAAAAAAAAAAAGATTGAACAATGCCTAAGGGACATGTATGCAACAGGATCTTAAGTCATATACACATTATGGGAGTCACAGAAGGAAAAGAGAGAATAAAGCTTATTGGAAAAAAATGGCCAAAGTTTCCCAATTCTGAGGAGGGAAATGTATATATGGATTCCAAAGCCCAATGAATCCCAGATAAGAATACAAAGAGGGCCTCCCTGGTGGCACAACAGTTTAAGTCTCTGCATAAAAATAAAATAAATCTTAAAAAAAGACGTGGAATCAACCCAAAGGCCCAAAAAAGATGACTGGATCAATAAGATGTGGTATATATACACAATGGAGTACTATTCACCAATCAAAAAGATAAACTAATGCCATTCACAGTAACATGGATGGAGGTAGAAGGAATTATGATCCGTGAAATAAGCCAGAAGAGCAAAGAAAAATATCAGATGATTTCAATAATAGGAGGAATATAACGGAACCATACATGGGCAGAGAATAATTTTCTATTTAAGGATACACATAGGCTGAAAAAGAAAGAAAGGAAAATGTTATCTCATTTAAATCACATCCAAGAGAAGAGGTATCCATATTTATACCAACAAAATAGATTTTTCAAAATCAAAACATTAAGTTTAATAGACAACATTTATAACAATAACAAAGTCAATTTTATATACAGTAAATATAAATACATATTCACAAATCATCAGAGTAACCAAATATATGAAGTAAATATTGACAGAACTAAAGGTAGAAATATACATCAGCATAATAATGTTTAAACACCAGTAATATATCATAGGGCATGCTATATCAATGATACAGTAGATACTTTTTTATAAGTATCTCAGCAATAAAATGTTACCAAGGGTGTAACAATGTACTCTGAATATGTTCTCAGTTGTATGTTGTAGACTTGGTACTTAAAACATTGCTTTTCTCAAAGTACACAAAATTCACCTGAATAAATGTTACCTTCAAGAGAAAGAAATGACACTGCTCAAAAATGTTTTTTATATCAAGACATCATTATAGAATAAAAACATTGTGAAACATAATAAGTAGGATATTTTATTACCTCAATTTCAATGATGCATAGTACAACCATATTTAAGATTAGTATGAAAACAGAGAACTTGAACAATATTATAAGTCACTATAGGATACTACAGATCTAACAGATATAAAAAATCCAACAACAGCAAAATGTCTATTCTTCACAAGTGCACATGGGGCATTCTCTGGGATAGATCAGTTTCTCAAAACAGTATTGACAAACTTAGAAATACTGAAATCACACCAAGTATCTATTTGACAACAACAGAATGAAACTGGAGATGAGCAGAAAAGATAAAGGACATGCTTTTGTTTTTTTTTTTTTTAATGGAAATAGTCATCTATTTTTATTTATTTTTATTTTTTATAAATTTTGTTTTTATATTACCTATACAATTGCAACCCCCTTATTTTGACCCCAATCATCCCCTCCCTGCCACCCATCCCTCAGAGAGTGTCTCTGGTTCATAGTTGTTTGTTGATTTTGATTTTCACTTTCTTATACTTACTCGTTTTCCTGGACCCTTATTTAAGTTTTCTAGATTCCTGCTATGAGTGAGACCATCCGGTATTTTCCTTTTTCTTTCCGGCTTATTTTGTTGAGCATGATCCCTTCCAGCACCATCCATGTTGCTGCAAATTGCATGTGATTATCTTTTTTGAATGCTGAGTAATATTCCATGGTGTATATGTACCACATCTTCTTGATCCAGTCATCTATTTTTGGGCATTAGGCTGTTTCCAAGCTTAGCTATTGTAAACAGTGCCGCTTAAAACATAGGGGTGCAGGTGCTCTTTGGATTGATGTTTCTGTATCCTTTGGGTAAATACCTAGGAGTGGCATTGCTGGATCATATGGAAGCTCTATGTTTAGTAGGTCAAGAAATCTCCACACAGCTCTCCATAGTGTTTGGACCAGTTTGCACTCCCACCAACAGTGCAGGAGAGTTCTTTTTTCTCCACACCCTCGCCAACATTTGTTGTTGCTGATTTTTTTAATATGTGCCATTCTCACTGGTGTAAGATGGTATCTCATGGTAGTTTTGATTTGCATTTCCCTGATTACAAGTGATGTTGACATTTTTTCATATGCATGTTGGCCATTTGCATTTCCTCTTCAGAGAAGTTTCTTTTTAGCTCTTCTGCCCATTTTTTGACAGGCTTATTTTCTTTGGTGTTGTTGAGTCTCATCAGCTCTTTGTAGAATTTTGTGATCCGTCCCTTATCATTAGTGTGTGTGTGCCAAAATTTTCTCCCAGTGGGGGGTTCTCATTGTTTTTGGTATTGTCTCTTTGCTGTGCAGAAGCTCTTTAATTTGATGTTTCCCCAGCGGTTGATCTTTGCCTTCACTATCACTGTTTTGGGTGATATGTCTGTAAAGATGTCTTTGATGTGCACATCACGTAGTGTTTCGCCTATATTTCCTTCTTTATATTTTATGGTTTCAGGTCTTATGTCTAGTTCTTTAATCTATTTTGAGCTGATTTTTGTGTATTTTGTGAGGTAGTGATCAAGCTTCATTCCTTTGCATGTAGCGACCCAGTTTTACCAGCACCATTTATTGAACAAACTTTCTTTGCTCCAGTGTATATATAGTCTTTGCTCCTTTGTCAAAGATTTGTTGACCATAAATCTGCAGGTTTATTTCTGGATTTTCTATTCGATTCCATTGGTCTGTGTGTTTGTTCTGGTTCCAATACCATGCAGTTTTGGCAATAATGGCTTTGTAGTATAGTTTAAAATCTGGGCGTGTGATGCCTCCATTCCCTTCTTTTTTTTTTTTTTTTTCAGGAGAGCTTTGGTTATTTGGGGTTTTCGGTGATTCAATATGAATTTCATCAATAATTGTTCTATTTCTTTGAAGAATGACATTGAAATTTTTATTGGAATAGCATTGAATTTGTATATTGCTTTTGATAGGATGGCCATTTTAATAATGTTTATTCTTCCAATCCATGAGTAAGGGATGTCTTTCCATTTCTTTGTGTCTTCTTTTATTTCTTTTAACAGGTATTTATAGTTTTCTTTTATAGGTCCTTTAACTCTTTAGTTAGATTTATTCCCAAGTATTTGATTTTTTTTTTGTTTTGATAATAAAAGGGATTTTTTTTATTTTTTCTTCTTCAGATTTAGTGTTTGTGTATAGGAAGGCTACTGACTTTTGCGTGTTGATTTTGTATCCTGCCACTTTACTGAACTGATTGATGAGTTGAATAGTTTTTTCTGTGGAGTTTTTGGGGGTTCTGTATATATATTATCATATCATCTGCAAATAGTAATAGTTTGACTTCTTCTTTTCCTATTTGGATTTCTTGTATGTCTTTCTCTTGTCTTATTGTTCTGGCTAGGACTTCCAGTATTATATTTAAAAGCAGTGGTGAGAGTGGACATACCTGTCTTGTTCCGGATCTTAATGGAAATGCTTTCA
>NW_023601543.1:51000738-51131849 GCF_014898055.3 Talpa occidentalis
CTTTACTATTATGTGTCTTGCTGTTTTTTCCTTTCGTCGTGAAGTTTGGTGTTCTTCTTGCTTCTGGTATATCAATTTTCAGCTCCTTCTTCACATTGGGAAGTTCTCTTCAATTATCTCTTTGAAATATTTCTCTGTTCCTACATCTCTCTCCTCTCCTTCTGGTATTCCCTATAACTCTATATTTCCTTTCCTCATGGAGTCCGATAGTTCCCGAAGTCTTTCTTCGTTCTTTTTCCTTCGTACTTCTCTTTCCTTCTCTGTTTTGGTTCTTTTTATTTCTGTGTCTTCAAGATTACTTATTCGTTCTTCCATTTCATCTATTCTGCTTTCATTGCTTTTCCCAGAATTCTTTAGTTCTTCCATTAATTCTTTGATCTCCTGCATTTCTTTTACTTCCCTCTTTAGGGACTCAATTTCTTTCTTCTGACCATTGTTTTCCCTCTCTAGGGACTCAATGCATTCTTCTGATCGTTGATTATTTTCCCTTATCATTGTTTTCCTTTATGACTTCTGTCAGTTTTTAATCACGGCAATTTTAAATTCCTCTTTCTGGAAGGCTCAGAAATTTCTTCCAAGTTATTGTCGTTGCAATCTGGGGGCTGGCTTTCTTTTGTGGTGTGCTTTTCTCTGGAGAGTTGCTAGGTTGCGTGTGGTTCTTCTCCTCCCTACTGTCTGTTCTAATTTGCCGTATGCGTTGGGACACTCTGTTGTTTTGGACTTGGCCGGCATCTTGGGTGGCTTCTCTGTTCCCCTCTGGTTCTTCCAGGAGTCATCTGTCAGTTTCAAGCAGCCTTTACTGGAGAAAGGTCCCTGTTCTAAATGCCCATGTGGGGACACACTCCCCTGTGCGCCTGGTCTGCCCCGGCGGTGGGTTCCTGCTCCCCTCTGGGCTTGGACTGCAGGCCAGAGGGGGTCTGGCGTGGGCGAACTTCCCCCGCTCACCTCTGGCTCCTGAGGAAGCCTTCTGCAGGTAGTCTTTACTGAAGAAATGTCCTGTTCTAAAATGGTGATGTGGGACACACTCCTGCTGCTTCTGGTCTCAGGCACACTCCTGTGCGCCTGGTCTGCCCCGGCTGTGGGTGCTCGCTCTCCCTGTGGGCTCAGACTACTTGTTCAGAAGGGGCCCGGTGTGGCTAACTCCCCAGCTGCCACTAGCTCCTTCAGTAGCCTGTGCTGGGGTCAAGTCGCTAGGTGGCACCAGAGATCTCTCCTAGAGCCCTTGGGGAGCTGATTTTCCACCCCGTGGGACAGGGAGCAGAGCGGGGATGGTAGGGTACACCTCAACGGCTTTGGGGGTGCTGTGTCTGCCTTTGGCCCCACCGTCGTGGGGAACCCACGCCCCTAATTTCGTGCCCCGGGTCTCAGTTCCAAAGCCCTCAGTTCCAGGACGCGGGCTGTAGCCCAGATCAGTGGCGCGGGAATGGCGCCTTTTGAATCCCGCTCCCCTGCCTGGGCGCCTTGTTCCTGCTCACTCAGGGAGGGCCTCCGCCCGGGTCTCAGTTCCAAAGCCCTCAGTTCCAGGACGCGGGCTATAGCCTAGATCAGTGGGCGCGGGAATGGCGCCTTTTGAATCCCGCTCCCCTGCTGGGCACCTTGTTCCTGCTCACTCAGGGAGGGCCTCCGCAGTCTCCCCGCAGCCTAGGTCGCAGGCGCAGGGCCCTGGGCAGCTGCAATCCGAGCGCCGCTTTAGCGCAAGCTTACCAGGCGGCTGGGGCTGTGTGCTGGTGCTGGTCTCCTCCTGGGGGGCGGGGCTCTCTTTAATGGCGCCTGGAGCTCACCTCCGCGGCGGATCCTGCAGGGTTCGCCTCAGCTCCCGTTCACGGGGTGTGGTGGCTGAAATAGTTCCTTTCCACTCACAGTCCCACTTGCTGCATCCGTTTTTCTTGTTGGGCGTTTTTGGTTTGTTGTTTCCCTCGTCTCTGCCGGTAGGAGAGTGCCGCCTCTGTGGGCGGGGGAGGGGAGCAGGGTTCTGCGCTTCCCTCCCTTCTCGTCCTCTTTTATGGCAACTTTCTTCTTCGGGCAGTTTGCTGGAGTCACCCGTTTATCTTCCCTGTCTCAGTTCTCACTGGGACCTGCCGCTTTTCCTCCCTATTAACTTTTTTAATGGGAGATCTTACTCGCAGCGTCGCCTCGCCGCCATGTTGCTCCGCCCATCTTTTCAGAGGAATTTTCTAAATGACTTCTCCGACCATGTTACTAATATGAGTGACGCCAATGGTTAATAGGGCCTAAACAGCTCGTTAATACTGCAACATCATCTTCTCTAGCTTCCTTGCCTTTAGACTTGTCTCCCTGCAATTCAAATTCATACTGTTAGGGGGAAAAGGATGTCGGGCCTGCCCTGTAACAATACTTCTACTAGAGTGATCTTTGTAAAACACAAATATAATTTCACTTCCCCTTGGTTTAAAAAATGGAGAGTGGTCTTTGGAATTAGAACTGATTTTTAATTTTCGCCTGTAACGCAACCAACCCATACCGGGTAGGTTCATTAACGGTTCTAGCAGGCCTGTTGTGTTCATGCTCTCTGCCTTCTGTAGTCGCAGTACTCTAGTCGCGCTCTGCCACTCTCAGCCACACTCCTCCATCCTCGACACTGCCCTGCACCACCACACTGCACTCTGCTTTGCTACCCTTATAAACCCAGTCTCTCAGCCCAGGTGTACCCACGTAGGCATGCTCACACCCTACTCCAGGTGTCTGCCATCAGGCATGCATTCTGGGCTGCAAGGATCCACCATTAAGTCCAATGGTGGGAGGGCAGAAAAGCCTGATACTTTACCTACCCTACAGTGCCACACTCTGGAGAAGCGGTTTTCTTGCACTAGGATTCTTAACCTCTCAATGTGTATCCTCATCTGTAAAATGGAGATAATTATAGTATCTATAAAATAAGTATGAGGATTAAATGAGAGAAGTACTGTAAAGCACTTACAAAACACAATTTATTATGGTGAATGTAAATTCTCAGTAAAAATTACCTTGATTTTTCAGCAGATTGCACTGCACAGTGCAGGTTCTCTACGATCGGGCAGATGGGTGAAGGAGGAGTCCTGGGGCCCTCCGTGGCTTTCTCAGGCTTTTATTGAGTTTACCAGATACATGGCAGGCAGGGGTGCGGGGAGGGTTTGGGGGGCCAGGAGGCTGGCAGGCCTGCCAGGCCCCAGCAAGTCTTTACTCTTTCTGGGCTCTCCAGCGTTCTCTCGTGGCCTTTGCTTCTCTTCTCCTATCACTCTGCTGGTGTCCCCATGTCACCGCCCTTATAAGCCCAGTCTCTCAGCCCAGGTGTACTCATCTATGCATGCCTACACCCCACATCAGGTGTCCGCCATCAGGCATGCATTTAATCAAATTGCAAGAGAGCGGAAAAGCCTGACACTTTATTTGCCCTACACAGATCTTATTGCCTATAATAAATTACACAGCCTAAAATTCAAGGTCCTCTAAGATCTTGTCTCTATCGCTCTACCTCTAGGTAGGTCCTTTACCACTTCCCCTTAGGTACCCAGGCACAGACAAATCATTGCAATTTTTGAGATATATCCGTATCCATAAAGTGCTTAGATGTATTTACCCAAGATATATTTTGGGGAAGAATTCTATGTAAACCCTTCAATTAATGAACATGTAAGTATCCAATGATCCTTCCCAAACTACACATGTCAATTTTAAATTTCCACTAAGAATTGACTTCTACATAACTGTTTACAAAAAAATAAAACAAAAAACCTGTGATTTTCTGTGGGCTTATTGATCTTTCTCGAATTAGTTTTTGTTATGTAAAATGAACAAAAATCTGACTTTGAACTTAATACAATATATAAACCTATATATATATATATATATACACACACACATATACATGTGTGTGAAAGGTTTAAACATTTTAGGAAGTATAAACTTAGCTGGATCATGTGTAAGAATTCTGAGAGGCTCTAGAATAAATGATAGTGAAACATTAGTGAAGAGCTCTGTAGTGGCAGGATGGCACAGGGCAGGTTTTCTATGAGCCTATGCAGATGGTGAAGGAGAGTCCTGGAGCCCTCAGGGACTTTTTCAGGCTTTTATTGAGTTTACTAAGTACATGGCAGGCACGGGGGCCGGGAGACTGCCAGGTCTCCTAGCCCCCAGCGAATCTTCTCTCTTTCTGGGCTCTCTGGTGTTCTCTTGTGGTCTGTTTCTCCTCTGTTCTCCTTCTGGTGGTCTGTTCTGCTGGTGTCCCCACGATGCCACCCTTATAAGCCCAGTCTTAGTCCAGGTGAATCCCATCTACATATGCCCACACCCTACTGCAGGTGGGAGGACAGAAAAGCCTGATGCTTTTTATACCTTACCCTACAAGCGCAAATAGAAAATAGAGTAAAACAAAACCTTATGAGGACAAGACAAAAAATAAATTGAGGAAGACAATGATTGAAAAGGAAAAAAAAAAAGTGAATCACTCTAAGACTGATTAAATAGAAGTGTTGTAAAGGGCAGGAACGGGCACAGTGCAGGTTTTCTGATCCGATGCAGACTGGGTAAAGGAGGAGTCAGAGTCCTCAGTGGTTTTGCAGGTCTTTTATTTGGGGTTCACCAGGCATATGGCAGGCAGGAGTGCCGGCAAGTCTTCACTCTACCTGGGCTCTCTGGAGTTGGTTCTGCTGCTTCTCGGCTTCTCTTTCGGCTTCATACTGCTGCTGCTGCTGGTGCTGCTGGCGTCCCCTCGTGACGCCGCCCTTAAAAGCAGTCTTAGCTCAGCTGAATCCCATCTACCTATGCCCACACCCTATTCCAGGTGCCCGCCATCAGGCATGCATTCAGGCAAGGATCCATCATCTATCCTGATGGCGGAAGGGCAGAAAAGCCTGATATTTCCTTTACCCTACAGTCCACCCCCTCAGGGTTTTCTGTCATATAGTCCACGTATATACAATTTTTTAAGCAAACATAAACAGTGCAGCCATGGCCCACAAAAGCAAATACATCACATATAACAAAATACAACAGAACACAAATAAGTCCAGGCAGGGCACCAACCAAGTGCAAAAGACAATTATTGGTACCAGCAGATGAGCCACCAAATCTGCTGCCGAAGGCACTGCTCATATGAGGGGGGAATCACACACGCATCTACTATACATACCAGGAGCCGTCAGGCTTCCTGGCCTTCTCCGGCTGTAGTCTAGGCTACAAGGCACACACAGCATCCACCCCCAGGATGCACTAGCTCTGGGATTGGCAATTTTATTCTGTTGGGGGTAATCACCAACCCTCAGGGTTTCTGTCTACAGTCGCTCCAACACTCGGCCTTCATGGCCACCAATGCGACTCACAGACCCCTGCACTCAAGCCAACCCACTGCACAATCACATGGGTTGGGGATCCAAACTCTACATGCGGCTTGGGCTTCCCCCCAAGCCACGTTCCCCACCCGTCCCCCAAGGACAGGTTCCTCAGCTCCTCACCCTCACTCAAGAATGAGCAGGGGGCCTCCCCGGTGGCGCAGCGGTTGAGCGCTGGGTTGTGAAGCTGCCCGCAGCCTCTGCAGCGCCGGTTCGATCCCCGGCTGCTCCCCGGCCACCGGAGGAGGGGTCCCACATGGCGCGCAGACCTCTCCTGCCGCCCGCTGCTCCCCTCAGCAGTGTACTTCGGTCCTTCTGCCTGCTCTGTTCCCCTCTCTGGCTCTGGTGAATTCTCTCACCTTCCCGCGCTTCTGACTGTACCCAGTGCTTGTATAAATAAATAAATAAATAAATAAATGCAAATAAATCTTTAAAAAAAAAAAAGAATGAGCAGGACATCACCCACAGGTGATTTTACGAGACTCACAGGTCTTCAGCATACTCAGGCTGCTTAACAGCCACTTAGGGCTTCTCAACTTAGCATCAGTACCAGCTTTTGCCTTCTTAGATGGCTTTTCTCCTCCACCTGGCTGCTGGGCATGCACAGGCTGCTTTTGGCCATCTAGGCCCACTGGCCACCCCCAGAATCTCGGAAAAAAAAACTAACCTGCCAAGTCCTCCGCCTTCTGGCGGTATTGTCAGTCCAAGTTTATCAGTCCATGTCCATCAGTTGAAGTCCATTGGCCTCTCCTTGCGTCAGCAACGGCCTGCTGCCTCAGGGGTCATTGGCTGGTCCTTTCCGGTGTCGTTACCTGGTCCTCTTGGGCGTCTCTTCCATGCGTGGTCTCGTCCCACAGCTCCGGACCATATCCAACTTCTGTGCCGCCATGGCGCCTCCAGCGTCATCACAGGCAAACAGTCTGTTCTCCTTAGTCCCTCCAGGTCTTCGGAGGGCTCCAATACCCGTCTGCATGGATCTTGACGACTTATGCCAATTGTAGAGGGCAGGACTGGGCACAGTGCAGGTTTTCTGATCCCATGCAGACCGGGTAAAGGAGGAGTCAGAGTCCTCAGTGGTTTTGCAGGTCTTTTATTTGGGGTTCACCAGGCATATGGCAGGCAGGGGTGCTGGCTGGGGGGCTGGGAGGCTGGCAGGCCTCCCAGCCCCCAGCAAGTTTTCACTCTATCTGGGCTCTCTGGAGTTGGTTCTGCTGCTTCTCGGCTTCTCTTTCAGCTTCATACTGCTGCTGCTGCTGCTGCTGCTGGTGCTGCTGGCGTCCCCTCGTGACGCCGCCCTTAAAAGCACAGTCTTAGCTCAGCTGAATCCCATCTACCTATGCCCACACCCTATTCCAGGTGCCCGCCATCAGGCATGCATTCAGGCAAGGATCCATCATCTATCCTGATGGCAGAAGGGCAGAAAAGCCTGATATTTTCTTTACCCTACAAGTGTCAAATGGAAATCATCAATCAACTATAACCAACAGGGAAAGCATAACATGTGGAACATGTATTACAACTGGGATAGGGCCCTCACACAGACCACACCTTTCCTTCCATATGATATGGATATGCCATTCATATTCAAAGAAAGACAATTCTTTAGTATTTAGCCCTTCCCAAGGACCATCAACAGCCCACTGGGACAGACTTCTAAATGAATTTGCTTAAAGTTTCTAAAATCTATATTTAGTTACAAAAACCTTTACAAAACCCTTCACTTATTGAACTTATTATATTCTATAGCACATATTTATTATGTTTACAGTGAAACAGAGGATGGCCGCCCAGCCCCCAGCAAGTCCCCACTCTATCTGGGCTCTCCGGTGATCTCTGCTTCTGCTGCTTTGCTTCTCTCTCGGCTCCTCTTTTGGCTTCTGCCGGCATCCCTGTGACGCTGCCTCTAAAAGCCCAGTTGAATCCCATCTACCTATGCCCACACCCTACTCCATGTGCCCGCCATCAGGCATGCATTCAGGACCGCAGGGTTCCATCATCTATCCTGATGGTGGAAGGGCAGAAAAACCTGATACCTTTTACCTTACCCTACAGTCCACCCCCTCAGGGTTTCCTGCCATACAATCTACATATATACAATTTTCTTAGCAAACATAAATAATGCAGCCATGGACCACAAAAGCAAATACATCACAATATAACAACAAAATACAACAGAACACAAATAAGTCCAGGCAGGGCACCAACCTCGTGGCAAAAGACAATTATTGGTATCAGCAGATGAGCCACCAAATCTGCTGCCGAAGGCACTGCTCATACAAGGGAGGGGAACCACTCACGGCATCTACTTTAACACACCAGGAGCCATCAGGCTTCCTGGCCTTCTCTGGCTGTAGTCTCGGCTACAAGCCACACACAGCATCCACCCCCAGGATGCACTCACTCTGGGATTGGCGATTCTATACTGTTAGGGGTAATTGCCAACCCTCAGGGTTTCTGTCTGCTGTCGCTCCAACATTCGGCTTTCATAGCCACCAATGCAACACGCAGACCCCTGCACTCAGGCCAACCCACTGCATAAGCACATGGGTCGGGGATCCAAACTCTACATTCGGATTGGGCTCCACCCCAAGCCACGTTCCCCACCCGTCCCCAAAGGACAGGTTCCTCAGCTCCTCACCCTCGACAATGAGCAGGGCATCACCCACAGGTGATTTTACGAGACTCACTGGCCTTCAGCATACTCAGGCTGCTTAACAGCTACTCAGGGCTTCTCAACTTAGCATCAGCACCAGCTTTTGCCTTCTCAGTTGGCTTTTCTCCTCCACCTAGCTGCTGGGCATACACAGGCTGCTTTTGGCCCCCCCAGATTCTCAAAAGACATAACCTGCCAAGGTCCTCCACCTTCTGGAAGGATTGTCAGCCCAAGTCCATCAGTCCAAGTCCATTAGGCCTCTCCCTGCCATTAGCACTGGTGAGCTCTAAATCGTGGTCCTCTCTTCCTGACAATACTTGCTGCCTCAGGGGTCACTAGCTGGTCTTCTCAGGGGTCGTTGGCTGGTCCTCTTGGGCGTCTCCTCTATGCAAGGTCTCGTCCCATAGCTCCTGGACCTTGTCTATCTCCTGTGCCGCCATGATGTCTCCAGCGTAGTCACAGGCAAACAGTCTGTTACGCCTTAGTCCCTCCAGGTCTTCGGAGGGCTCCAATAACCATCTGCATGGATCATCTTGCCGACTTACGCCAATTGTAGAGTCAGGAACAGGACACTGTGCAGGTTTTCTGATCCAGCACACCGGGTAAAGGAGGAGTCAGAGTCCTCAGTGGCTTTTTGCAGGCTTTTATTGGTATTTACCCGGTACACAGCAGGCAAGGGTGCTGGGGGACCGAGAGGCTGACAGGCCTCCCGGTCCCGAGCAAGTCCTCACTCTAGCTGGGCTCTCCTGTGATCTCTGCTCCTTTGCTTCTCTCTCGGCTTCTCTTTCAGCTTCTGCTGGCGTCCCTGTGACGCCACCCTTAAAAGCCCAGTCGAATCCCATCTACCTATGCCCACACCCTACTCCAGGTGCCCGCCATCAGGCATGCATTCAGGACCGCAGGGTTCCGTCATCTATCCTGATGGCGGGAGGGCAGAAAAGCCTGATACCTTTTACCTTACCCTACATCATGTCAAAGAGTTTGGGAAAGGTATTTAACTCATAGTTAAAATATGACAACAACTATGCTGAAGGATTATTGGGGTTTTGGTGATAGGTGTGGTGTGATAATATACATATGTAGAGATACTATGAAAATCTTTACAGTGTTGTAATGTTAATTCAATAAACACAATGATTAAATAAATAAAGCAATGTATTTAATACTTCCGTGGGGGCCTGACACAAATATTAGACAGTGCCCAAGCCCCAAAGAGCTTATAATCTAATGGATTCAAGAAAACAAGACAAATAAGTAACATAAGCAAAATATCATAAATTGCCATATGTATTTAAGAGGGAGTATATAGGATTGAGATAGACTTGATAAAGTTTCTGATGAAGTTTCTTGAATGATTTAATTATTGGTAAGGATCTCTATAATTGGAGTAGTTCCCAAATTTCCAAATACTTGAATCCCATGTGTCCATATTCTGTAGTTTCCCTCTTCCTTTCTTCCGTTTCTGCTTTTATTCTTCTGAAAAGAGTAAATCTGACCCTTTAATACAAATTGATGTTACCCCAAATTTAGTTTCTCATCTCACCACCTGATACCTACACCAACCTCTTGTTTTCTTGTTCAATCCCTGGCAATCCTTTCACTGTTTCTTGGTCAATCCCTCTCCAATTATCCTTAGCTACAATTCTAAACCTTAACCATTTTCCACTATGACTGAAGACTTGATCACTCCCTCTCCAAATACACCACCTACCTGATTACCTCATTCCCTACCATCCTTAAAAATTGAAATTATCTAGATCTCCTCGGTGGCGCAGTGGTTGAGCGTTGGGCTGCGAAGCTGCCCGCAGCCTCTGCAGCGCCGGTTCTATCCCCGGTCACCGGGCGAGGGTCCCACATGGCGTGCAGACCTCTCCTGCCACATGCTGCTCCCCTCAGCAGTGCATTTCGTCAGTCTGCCTGTTCTGTTTCCCCGCTCTGGCTCTGGTGAATCTTCTCACTCTCCTGCTCTTCTGACTGCACGCAGTGCTTGTATAAGTAACTTTAAAAAAAAAATGAAATTATCAAAACATTTTTCCCACATCTGCATCTGCTACAATACTATATCTTGATCCCTTCAGTCTCACCTACACTGTGTAAAACTATATCTTCTCTCTGAGCTGACCCTTGTCTCACCCAGGCACTCAGAGAAACTGCTTCATCATTTTTCTTTCTCTCATCAATACCTCTGCCTCTCTACTAACATTACCTCTTTAGTCTATAAACATACTCAAATCCTTAAAAGAAAGATCCTTAAAATAAACAATTTCCTTTTATCCTGGAATCTCCTTAAGTTTCTTTGAAGTTCTTTTGTCATCCTATTACCTTTTCTTCTTACCTAGAAGTCTCAAAATGGTCAGCTACATTTACTGCCTCTATTTCTTCACTTTCCATTCACCTTTCAACCATTGCAATAGGGATTTCATTTATATATCTCTTTTGCTAGAAACACTAATCACTGACAAACACAATGAATTCTTCTAAGCCCCTTACTGATTGGGCCTCACTGCCACATATAACGGTGTTGATTACTTTGGTTTGCTTTAAATTTTCTGCTCACTTGACTTCCAGATACATATTCTCTTGCTCTTGCCCTTCCTCATTAGCCTTTTCATTTGTGTAACTTTCACAAACTTTTCTTATACCTACCTATTAAATGTTTGTG
The DNA here is from genome assembly GCF_014898055.3 of Talpa occidentalis. Classification (NCBI taxonomy): domain Eukaryota; kingdom Metazoa; phylum Chordata; class Mammalia; order Eulipotyphla; family Talpidae; genus Talpa; species Talpa occidentalis. The sequence goes on from NW_023601543.1 coordinate 51,011,381, forward strand.
TTCTCCCATGGTACTGTCTATGGATTATTTCTTTTCTTCTAGTGCTTTGGATGATATCAAATCTATATTGTTAGTTCAGACTGTCCTCCTGATATCTATTAGATCAGAAGATTCAACTACCTATTAGACATTCTCACCTGGATCTCCCCATAGCAATTAGTTTATCTTTTCCAAAACTGATCTCATCACCTTTCTATTTTTTTAAACACTGGTGATTTTTTTATTTCTTTTTTAAATTATTTTTTATGTTAACATTTACCAGTTTTTTACATTTTAGACAATATTTGCTTCCCCCCACCCCCTCAGGTTGAGTCCCCATAGAATTTCCTTCCCCACGGCACCCATGCACCATCACCACAGTCCCCTGTGCTCCTCCCTCCCTCCTTCTCACCCCTCACCCTCCTCCTCCCCTTCAGTATGTCTCTGGTTTATAATTGTCTGTTTTTGCTTTGTTGTGTTTTGAACTGTTATTATGAGCACCTGTACACCTATGATTATTGCAGTACTGTTTACAATAGGTAAAACCTGGAAACAACCCAAATGCACAAAAATAGATGACTGGATCAAGAAGATGTGGTATATATACCCAATGGAATATTATTCAGCAATCAAAAAAGATAAACTCATGCCATTCACAGCAATATGGATGGAGCTAAAAGAAATTATGCTCAGTGAAATAAGCCAGAAGGAAAAAGAAAAATATAGGATGGTTTCACTTATGACAGGAATATAGGAGAACCAAATAAGACATCAGTGTAAAAAAAGAAAAAATAACAGTACAAAACTCATCACCTTTCTTGTTAATAATGTGTTCTTCATTAATATGGTAATTCAAAAAACACTCCCCAAAACAAGATGACTTTGTTTTTCTCTCACAATAATTTTAGCTTCGGGCCTCCCCGGTGGCGCAGCAGTTGAGCACTGGGTTGCGAGGCTGCCCGCAGCCTCTGTGGCACCGGTTTGATCACGATCCCCCGCTGGGCGAGGGCCCCACATGGCAAGCAGACCTCTCCTGCCACCCACTGGTCCCCTCAGCAGTGTGCTTCCTCAGTCTGCCTGTTCTGCTCTCCCCTCTGGCTCTGGTGTGTTCTCTTGCCCTCCCACGCTTCTGACTATACCCAGTGATTTTATGGGTGAATGGATAAAACTTTAAAAAAATAATAATTTTACTTTCTTGCAGAAACAGATTAAATTACTGGATTATAACCATTTTGTGTGTATTATGCAAGACTACTATACCTTTTCCTGAAAAAGGGCTGCATATATGCACCAAAAAGAATAATTTTTGTTACTCAAATAGAAGATCCATAGAACAGGGATTTTTTGGTCTGTATCAGTGCTATATGTCAGGGCTTAGACTACTACCTGCAACAGAGTAACCCCTCAAGAGGTGAATTAATCTTTCATCCCCTGGTTAACAAAATTTTAAGAAATCTGTTAGATTGTAGCAGATTATAATCTGCTACAGTCTAACAGATTGTCATCAGTATATGTGTATTTTTGTATCTGAAATTAGAATAAATGAAATTATAGCTGCCTTCCACCCAGATTTTTCTAAATAAGGGATAGATTTGATTTTGTACAATGGATTTTTACATTTAATATATTGCTTTAATAAAAATTAATTATATTTGTATCAAGGTGAATCAAAATAAATTTTTATTTTTATATCAAAGCTATTTGCAATACTTAGACTTTTTCTTTTATTTAATAAATTTTATTTTTATATTCCCCATACAATTGCAACCCCTTATTTTGACCCCAATCCCTCCCCTCCCCGACCCCTACCCCCCATAGAGTATCTCTGGTTCATAGATTTTTGTTGATTTTGATTTCACTTTCTTATAGTTACTCATTTTCCTGGTCCCTTATGTAAGTTTTCTAGATTCCTGCTATTAGTGAGACCATCCGGTATTTTTCATTTCCTTTCTGGCTTATTTCGCTGAGCATGATCCCTTCCAGCGCCATCCATGTTGCTGCAAATTGCATGTGTTTGTATTTTTTGAATGCTGAGTAATATTCCATGGTGTATATGTACCACATCTTCTTGATCCAGTCATCTATTTTTGGGTATTTGGGTTGTTTCCAAAACTTAGCTATTGTAAACAGTGTTGCTATAAACATAGGGGTGCAGGTGCTCTTTGAAATTGATGTTTCTGTGTCCTTTGGGTAAATACCTAGGAGTGGAATTGCTGGATCCTATGGAAGCTCTATGTTTAGTAGGTCAAGAAATCTCCACACAGCTCTCCATAGTGGTTGGACCAGTTTGCACTCCCACCAACAGTGCAGAAGATTTCCTTTTTCTCCAACCCTCGCCAACATTGTTGTTGCTAGTTTTTTAATATGTGCCATTCTCACTGGTGTAAGATGGTATCTCATGGTAGTTTTGATTTGCATTTCCCTGATTACAAGTGATGTTGAACATTTTTTCACATGCCTGTTAGCCACTTGCATTTCCTCTTGAGAGAAGTTTCTTTTTAGCTCTTCTGCCCATTTTTTGACTAGATTATTTTCTTTGTTGTTGTTGAGTCTCATCAGCTCTTTGAAGATTTTTGTGATCAGTCCTTTATCATTAGTGTTGTGTGCAAAAATGTTCTCCCAGTTGGTGGGGTTTCTCTTTGTTTTTGTTATTGTCTCTTTTGCTGTGCAGAAGCTCTTTAATTTGATGTAGTCCCAGCTGTTTATCTTTGCCTTCACTATCACTGCTTTGGGTGATGTGTCTGTAATGATGTCTTTGATGTGCATATCACGTAGTGTTTTGCCTATATTTCCTTTTATGTATTTTATGGTTTCAGGACTTTTGTCTAGTTCTTTAATCCATTTTGAGTTGATTTTTGTGTATGGTGTGAGATAGTGGTCAAGATTCATTCTTTTGCATGTAGCAACCCAGTTTTCCCTGCATATTTATTGAACAAACTTTCTTTGCTCCAATGCAGAGTCTTTGCTCCTTTGTCAAAGATTAGTTGACCATAAATCTGTGGGTTTATTTCTGGATTTTCTATTCAATTCCATTGGTCTGTGTGTCTGTTCTTGTGCCAATACCATGCAGTTTTGATGATTATGACTTTTTAGTATAGTTTGAAGTCTAGGAGTGTGATGCCTTATTCTTGGTTTCATTGATCTTTTGGATTGTTTTTTTAGTTTCAATTTCATTTATTTTTGCTTTGGTTTTTATTATTTCTTTTCTTCTATTGGTTTTGGGGTATTTTGGTTTTTTGTTTTCTAGATCTTTGAGCTTCGAGATTAGGTTGTTTCTTTGAGTTCTTTTGTTTCTTGTTTTGAGCGTCTATTGCTATATATTTTCCTCCTATTACTGAGTTTGCTGCATCCCATACATTTAGGAAATTGGTGTCCTCCTTGTCATTCAATTCAAAGAATTTTTTAATTTCTTCTTTGATCTCCTCATTAGTCCAGTGGTCTTCCAGCAGTGTAGTTTTCAATCTCCATGAGGTAGGAAAGTTCCTTGCCTTCTTTTTATGGTTTATTTCTAGTTTGATGCCTTCATGTCCGAAAAGATGGTTGGTATGATTTCGATCTTGGTGTATCTGTTGATGTTTGTCTTGTGCCCCAATATGTGATCGATCCTGGAGAATGATCCGTGTGTGCTTGAGAAAAATGTGTACTCGTTTTTTTTGGGGGGGGTTTAGTGTTCTATAGATGTCTGTTAAGCCCAAGCGCTCTAGGTCCTCATTTAGAGATTTAGTGTCTTTACTTATTTTTTGTCTCATTGATCTATCCATTGTTGATAGTGGTGTGTTGAAATCTCCCACTATGTATGTGTTTTCTCTGATGTCTGTTTTCAGAGAGGACAACAGTTGTCTGATATATTTTGGTGCTCCTTCGTTTGGTGAATATATGCTAATGAGTGTTATTTTTTCCTGAATTATTGTCCCCTTGATCATAATGTAGTGAACGTTGGGGTCTCTTTTTATCTTTTTGAGTTTGAAATCTGTTTTATCGGATATAAGTATAGCTGTTTCTGCTTTCTTTTTTGGTCCATTTGCTTGTAGGATTGATTTCTATCCTTTAACTTCGAGTTTATTTTTATCTTTTGTAGCTAAATGTGTTTCCTGGAGACAGCAAAAGATTGGGTTTTGTTTCTTAATCCAGCCTTTTGACTCTGTTTCTTTTTATTGAAGAGTTTAGTCCATTTACATTTAAAGTTAATATTGATATGCTGCATCTGTTTTTGCCGTTGTGTTTGTCTTTCCTTTGATTTTATTTATTTATTCTTTTAATAACTTTATTTTTGGCCTTATTTTCTTGTTATTTGTCCCTCTGAGTTTCTGGCTTTAGGACTCCTTGTAGTATTTTTTTGGTGGGGGTTTAGTCATAATTAAATTCTAGCATTTCTGTTTGTCTGGGAAGGTCCTTATTCTTTCTTCATAGAGGAAGGAGAGCTTTGCAGGACAGAGTATTCTTGGTTGGCATTTGTTTTCTTGGAGTCTGTTGACTTTGTCCCTCCACTCTCTCCTTGCCCATAGTGTTTCTTCAGAGAAGTCTGATGTCCGTCTCATTGGTTTTCCTTTGAATGTTATCTGTTTCTTCCCTCTTGTCAGCTTCATTATTTTTTCCTTGTCTTGGATCTTGGGAGCTTTACTGTTATGTGTCTTGCTGTATTTTTCCTTTTGTTGTGGAAGTTTGGTGTTCTTCTTGCTTCTTGTATATCAATTTTCAGCTCCTTCTTCACATTTGGGAAGTTTTCTTCAATTATGTCCTTGAATATTTTCTCTGTTCCTACATCTCTCTCCTCTCGTTCTGGGATCCTATAACTCTTATGTTTCCTTTCCTCATGGAGCCAGATAGTTCCTGAATTCTTTCTTCTGTCTTTTTCCTTCTTGCTTCTCTTTCCATTTCTGTTTTGGTTCTTTTAATTTCTGTGTCTTCAAGAGTACTTACTCATTCGTCCATTTCATCTATTCTGCCTCATTGCTTTTCCCAGAGTTCTTTAGCACCTCCATTAATTCTTTGATCTCCTGCATTTCTTTTGCTTCCCTCTTTAGGGACTCAATTTCATTCATCTGAGCATAGTTTTCCTTAATGACTTCCATCAGTTTTGTTATCACAGCAATTTTAAATTCTTTTTCTGGAAGTCTCAGAAATTCTTCCAAGTCACCGTAGTTGCAAGCTGGTGTTTTGTTTTGTTTTGTTTTGTTTTGTTTTTAGTGGTGTGTCTTTTTTCTGAGGCGTTTCCACTTTGCTTTAGTTTTTCTTTTCCCTGCTGCCTGTCTTCTAATTTGACTTATATGTTGGGACACCGTGCCGCTGGTACTGGCTGGCATCTTTTTGGTGTGTTCTTTTGGGAGTTTCAGAAACTGGCCATCCAAATGAGTCAAAAACAGTTATGCCAGAAGTCTAGTGAGGCAGTGGTACTTTGAGTATGTTAATGGTCACTGTCACAGAACCTGTCTTCCTTCTGTATTTAGTTATAATGGTGCGTCTTGAAGTCCCATAGACTTCCCTGGAGGTGGGGCAGCTGGATTGCACTCTGGTTTCCAAATCTCTGGATCCTCCTCTGGGCTCTGACTTCTTGCCAGTTGGGACCAGGCTTTTGGGGGCCTTCAGCTCACCTCTGACTGAGCAGGGAACCTTCTCCCTCTGGCTCCACGTGGAGCTTTCTGCCAAATTCAAGCAGCTTTTATTGAAGAAAGGTCCCTGTTCTAAATGGCACTTTGGATACAGGCACACTCTTCCATGTGCCCAGTCTGCCCCAGCCGAGGGTGACTGTTCCCCCTCCAGGTTCAGACTGCTAGCTTCAAGGGGCCTGGCATGGGCGAACTTCCCAGCTCACCTCTGGCTCCTCCAGGAGCCTTCTGCTGGTTTCAAGCAGTCTTTATTGAAGAATGGTCCCTATTCTAAAATGGCAATTCAGAGACAGGCACACTCTTCTGCGTGCCCGGTCTGCCCCGGCCGTGGGTGCCCACTCCCCCTCTGGGCTTGGACTGCTGGTCAGAAGGGGCCTGGCTTGGGCAAACTTCCCAGCTCACCTCTGATTCCTCTGGGAGCTTTCTGTCAGTTTCAAGCAGTCTATACTGAAGAAAGGTCCCTATTCTATGGGGTGTTGGTGATTTTTTTCTGAAGACTAGGTGGCACAAGAGATCACTCCTAGTGTCCTTGGGGAGCTGTTTTTTTTTTACCCCATGGGACAGGGGAACAGAGAAGGAGTGGTGGGGAAAGCCTCAAAGGCTTTGGGGTCCTGTGTCTGCCTTGTGCCCCACTGTCGTGGGCATCCCATGCCCCGAATTTCATCCCCTGATATAAAATAAAATGGGTTGCCTGGCTGTGGGTCCTCACCCACGCGCTTAAAAGGGACTTATGAATACTCCACTACAGGTACACACACAAGGTTAATAAAAGGTTTATTTACAAGGGAAAAGGAAATAAGGAAATGTACAACTCAGGGAGAAAATAGGGAAATAAAGTCTTTAATGCATCCTACCTGATCCGCCAGCCTTGAAACCCAAAGGCACTCTCAGAGCTGGCCGAACACTGTGAGCTGGCGGGGAGCCAAAATGGGGGATCCCCTCCAAAGCCCACGTGGTTTTATATCACACCTGGCTGCTTAACCCCACCCTCAGGTCCCAGCCACCTTCCCTTTGGTGGTGATGGGATTTGGAGTTCCCAGTGTCTTTTGGCTTTGGTCTGGGGTGGGGGGGGGTGGAGTCTACAAAGCCTGTATGGAATTAGCTTTAGGACATCATTTTCCCCCTAACACTACCACTGTTGTGTTGTGGCCAATGCTTGTTACTAGGTTTGTTTTATGCTGCCTAATGTATTTTGGTTATCCTTTGGTGTGTATTTATCAACGACTTTTCTATCTTCCAGATGTATTGCTCCTTTAATAAATATATCCTTTCCTGTCTCTCGTTACCTAACAGGAAATTTATTTTATCCAATATAAGTATGGCTGTCCCTGACATTATTTTATCCCATTTGCTTATGGGGTTGTTTCCAGCTATTTACTTTGAAATTATGTTTATTTTTGGACCTCAGGTGAGTGTCCAGGAGACAAAAAAAGTTGTTCTTTATTTTTGTATCCAACCACCCATTCTGTGTCCACTTCCATTTAGAGAAATTATTGATATATGGGTATTTGCTACTGCCATTTTTCTTTACTTTTCTGTTTGTTTGTTTTTTTTTTTTTTAATTTCCTTATTTATTTTTGTGTTTTTTCTTTGCTTTGATTTACATAGAATTGTTCCTTTCAATATTTCTTGTAGGAGAGGTCGAGTGTTTACAAAGTCCTTCAGCTTTTGATTGTCTGGGGAGGTTATCATATCTCCCTCATATCTTGGCTGGCAGTTTTATCCTTTGAGTATTTTGAATATATAATTCCATTCTCTCCATGCTGTAGAATTTCTGCTGAGAAGTCTTATGTAAACCTGCTGGGAATACTTTCATATGTAACTGTTGTCCCCTAGTTGCCTTCAATATTCTTTCTTTGTCATAAATTCTTGCTAACTTCACTATTATATGTCTTGGTGAATTCCTCATTACATTTATGTAACCAGGTGTTCTAACTACATAGGCTGCTCTATTTATTCCTTCATCAAGTATGGGAAGTTTCCCTCTGTCCCCTTCTCTCTGTCTTCCCCTTTTGGGATACCCATTATTCTTATGCTATTTTTCATATTTATGTCAAATATTTCTTTTTTAAGATTTATTTATTTATTTATACAAGAGCTGGGGTACATGTCAGAGGTGTGGGAGAGTGAGAGGATTCACCAAAGACAGATCAGGGAGCAGAACAGGAAGACAGACCAAAAGCACTGATGAGGGGACTGGCAGACGAGACATGAGAGGTCTGCTGCACCATGTGAGTATCTCTCTGGCCAGCCAGGAATCCAACCTGCACTGCAGAGGATGCAGACAGCTTCATAGTGCTGCGCTCAACCTACTGTGCCACCAGGTTGGTCCTGCAATATTTCTTGAATCACCACTTCATTTTTAAATTTCTTATTTCTTCTTTTTCTTCCACTTAATGTCCTGAGTATACTAATATCTTCTAGTTCACTAATTTCATACTCCATTTCATGAATTATGCTGTTTCATCAAGAATTCTTGATCTCATTTATTGATCATTTTACCTCCTGAATTTGTTCTTTTCTTATTTAAAGTTTTATTTTTTGGTCTTATGTCTAGTTTTTAATCCATTTTGAGTTGTTTTTTCTGTGTATGGTGTAAGGTAGTAGTCAAGCTTTATTCTTTTGCATGTAGCAACCCAGTTTTCCCAGCACCGTTTATTGAACAAACTTTCTTTGCTCCATTGCATATTCTTTGCTCCTTTGTCAAAGTTTAGTTGACCATAAATCTGTGAATTTATTTCTGGATTTTCTATTTGGTTCCATTGGTCTGTGTGTCTGTCCTGTTCCAATGCCATGCAGTATTGATTATTATGGCTGTGTAGTATATTTTGAAGTCTGGGGTGTAATAACTCCATTCCCTTGTTTTTTTTTTATTTTTTTTTTTCAGGAGAGATTTGGCTATTCAGGGTTTTTGGTGGCTCCATATGAATTTCATCAGTATTTGTTCTATTTCTTTGAAAATGTCATTGAAATTTTTATTGGAATAGCATTGAATCTGTAAATTGCTTTTGGTAGGATGGCCATTTTGATAATGTTAATTCTTCTAATCCATGAGGGGGTTGTCTTTCCTTTTCTTTGTGTCTTCTTCTATGTATTTTAACATTGTTTTATAGCTTTCTTTGGATAGGCCCTTTACCTCTTTTGTTAGGTTTATTCCCAAGAATTTGATTTTTTAGTTTCAACAATAAAAGGGATGGTTATTTTGATTTCTTCTTCTTTAGATTCATATTTTTGTGTTTAGTAAGGTTACTGACTCTTGCATGTTGATTTTGTATCCTGTTACTTCACTAAACTGATTGATTATTTTGATTAGTTTTTCTGTGATGTTTTTGGGGTTCTCTATGTATATTATCATATCATCTGTGATAGTGATAGTTTTACTTCTTCCTTCGCTATTTATATTCCCTGTATGTCTTTCTCGTGTCTTTTTGCTCTGGCTAAAACTTCCAATATTATATTGAAGAGCAGTAGTGAGAGTGGACAACCCTGTCTTGTTCCAGATCTTTAGGGAAATGCTTTCAACTTTTCACCACTGAAAATGAAATTGGCTATGGGCTTCTCATATATGGACTTTAAGATGTTGGGGTATGTTCCTTGTATCCTGAGAAATTCAAGGGTCTTTACCAAAAATGGGTGTTGTACTTCCTTGAAAGCTTTCTCAGCATCTATTGATATTATCATGTGGTTTTTATATTTATTTTTGTGGATGTGCTGGATTACACTGATTGATTTTAGGATGTTGAACCATCCTTGTGTCCCCAGAATAAATCCTACTTGGTCACAGTGAATTATCTTATGGATACATTGTTGGATTCTGTTAGCGAAAATTTTACTGAGGATTTTTGCATCAGTGTTCATTAGAGAGAATGGCCTGGAGTTTTCTTTTTTTGTGTTGTCCTTGCTGGGTTTTGGTATTAGTGCAATATTGGTATCACAGGATGTGTTTGGTATTATCCCTTCTTTCTCAATTTTTTGAAAGAGTTTGTGAAACATAGGCCCTAGTTCATTTCTGAAAGTTTGGTATAATTCATTTGTAAATCAATATGGTCCTGGGCTTTTGTTTTTTAGGAGGGTTTTGATTACCAATTCAATTTTACTGCCTGTAATTGGTCTCTTTAGGTGTTCTATTTCTTCTTTATCTAGCTTTGGGTGATTGTAAAGTTGGAGGAATCTGTCCATCTCTTCTAGATTGTTGAACTTGTTTCCATGTAACTGTTTACAGTAGTTTCTGATTATTCTTTTAATTTCTGCTGTGTCTGTTTTGATTTCTCCTCTTTCATTTGTGATCCCATTTATTTGTGCTTTCTGCCATTTTTCCTTTGTGAGCCTGCCAAGGGGTTTGTGTATTTTATTTATTTTTTCGAAGAACCAACTTTTGGTTTCAATGAACTTTTGGATTTTTTTTACTTTCAATTTCATTTATTTCTGCTTTGATTTTTATTATTTCCTTTCTTCTAATTGTTTTAGGGTTTTTTGTTGTTCTTTTTCTAGTTCTTGGAGATGTGAGATGAGGTTGTTTCTTTGAGTTCTTTCTTGTTTCATGATGTGAGCCTGTATTGCTATATATTTTCCTCTTCGTACTGCTTTTGGTGCATCCCATACATTTAGGAAATTGGTGTCCTCTGTGTCATTCAACTCAAAGTATTTTTTTAATTTCTTCTTTGATCTCATTGTTAGACCAGTGGTCTTCCAGTTGTGGGGTTTCAATCTCCACGAGGTAGGAGGGTTCCTTTCCTTCTTTTTATGGTTTATTTATAGTTTGATTCTTTCAAGGTCAGAGAGGATGGTTGGTATGATTTCAAACTTAGTGTATCTTTTGATTGTTGTCTTGTGTCCCGGTATGTGATAGATCCTGGAGAATGATCCGTGTGTACCTGAGAAAAATGTGTACTCAGATTTTTTGGGGTGTGGTGTTCTATAGATGTCTGTTAAGCCCCAGAGTTCTACATTCTTATTTAGAGCTTTAGTGTCCTTACTTTTATTTTGTCTCTTTGATCTATCTGTTGTTGATAGTGGTGTGTTGAATTCTCCTACTACATATGTATTTTCTCTGATGTGTGTTTTCAGAGATGATAAAAGTTGCCTGATATATGTTGGCGCTCCTTCATTTGGTGAGTATATGTTAATAAGTGCAATGGAGCAAAGTAAGTTTGTTCAATGAATGGTTCTGGGAAAACTGGGTCGCTACATACAAAAGAGTGAAGCTTGACTACTACCTCACACCATGCGCCAAAACCAACTCAAAATGGATTAAAGAACTAGATATAAGGCATAAAATCATAAATATATAGAAAGAAATATAGGTAAAACAATACATAACATAAACCTCAGTAACATCTTTAATGACATATCACCCAAAGCAGTGATAGTGAAGGAAAAAATAAACAGCTGTGACTGCATCAAATTAAACAGCTTCTGTGCAGCAAAAGAGACAGTAACCAAAACAAAGAGACACCCCACTGATTGGGAGAAAATTTTTGCACACCACACTAATGATAAAGGTATAATCACAAAAATCTACAAAGAGCTGACGAGACTCAACAAAACAAAGTCAATAATGCTGTCAAAAAATGGGCAGAAGAGCTAAAAAGAAACTTCTCCAAAGAGGAAATGCAATTGGCCAACAGTCATATGAAAAAATGTTCAACATCACTTGTAATCAGGGAAATAAAAATCAAAACTACAATGAAATACCATCTTACACCAGTGAGAATGGCACATATTAAAAAAACTAGCAACAACAAATGTTGGCGAGGATTTGGAGAAAAAGGAACCCTCCCGAACTGCTGGTGGGAGTGAACTGGTCCAAACACTATGGAGAGCTGTGTGGAGTTTCCTCAATCAGTTAAAAATGGAGGTTCTGTATGATCCAGCAATTCCGCTCCTAGGTATGTACACAAAGGATAAAAAAAACATTAATTCAACAGGGAACCTGCAACCCTATGTTTATTGCAGCACTATTTACAATAGGTAAGCTACGGAAACAACCCAAATGCCCAAAAGTAGATGACTGGATCAATATGTGGTACATATACACAATGGAATATTACTCACCAATCAAAGAAGATAAACCCATTCCATTTTCAGCAACATGGGTGGAACAGGAAGGGATCATGCTCCATGAAATAAGCCAGAAAGAAAAAGAAAAATACCAGATGGTCTCATGCATAGCAGTAATTTAGAAAACCTAAAGAAGTCCTCAGGAAAAATACTAATTATAATAAATTAAAAATCAAAATCAACAAGCAACTATAAACCAGAGACACACTACAGGGTGTGGGGAGAAGGGAGTAGGATCAAAACAAGGGTGGTGGGAATTGTACAGGGACTATAACCAAGATGAAAATGTATACATTGTATAAAATTACAAATAATGTAATATAATATATATATATATATCTTTATTTTCTACCTTCTGTTCACGGATTTTATTTCTGAGAATATAAATTTGTTTTTCTGAATATTTTTTAATCTCTTAGCTTTCTGAGTATTCATGCATTTCTTTGGCTGTCTTTCTGAATTTTTTTATCACTTTAACTTGCTTCTCTGAGTTTTCTTCTATCTCTTTGAAGTTATTGTACAAATTCTTAGATTTTTATCTGATAGGGAAATATAACCTTTCAAATTTTTGAATTTGCATTCTGGAGAGTTGTCCTCTTCTTGTCATGTCATACTCACTTGAGGTCCCATATCTCCATGTATTTTTTTTTTTATTTTGTCTGCCAAATTTGCTACCTGAGTTCTCCTTATTTTTTTTTTTTTACTTTTTAAAATAGCTTTTGCAATTTATTTCATTTATTTTTGATTTCTGGCTTCTGTGTGTACCCAGATCTGTTTTGCAGTTGCTGAGTATTCAGAATAGGGAGGGACTTGGAGGGATTCAGATGTTGGTGTGAATGAGTTGGGCTGCAACTTACTTATGTTATAGTAACCCAAATAAATTTTCTTTCTGGGGTTTGAGATGAGAGACTTATCAGTCCTGGTGCTCTCAATTTCTTGCAAATTAAGTGCAAGTCCCTGTATGTGAGATGGATACTTTCACAGAAAATATTGGAATACTTTCTCTGCTATTATCTTTATGGAGAATCCAGTATGCACGGACCACCCCAGCTCTTCCACAAAGGAGTATGTTTCCATACAACTTCTGTGCCTCTCTCACAGAGTGTCTAGCTTAGCTAACTGCCCTGCTGTTGGTGTCCCCTACTCTAGATTACAACCCACAGGTTTTTCTCCCTACTTATCTACTGTTAAAAATATAATGAATATCCTCAGTGTTGAAGTATGTACTGTTCTCTACTCACCAACGGATAATCAGTCATACTTCTATCTGAAATAGTATAAATCTGAACAATGGCCCTCTGACTCACTGCTCTAAGAGCTGCAGTATCTGGGAAACAGACCCTGAAGTTGCGTCTGCCAGAGGCCTCCACATCTATTCCCCTTAGCAAGGTCTGCTATACTGCTTGCCAAGATACACCATGTCTGTATTGATTCAAGGACAGCTTGGGTTCATGGGATCCTAATGTGGTAGGTCTGCTTCCTGATCCTTTCCCAGTGCTTGCTGAAGTCCGTCAGAGCCCAGCATATCACAGGCTCCTTCTAGGATCCTCCCTGGGCTCATTGAGTTCTGAAAGGGTGCTATTGCCAGTGGGATTACAGTCTTTTTGTGAAATCATTACTAAATGTAACAACTAATACACCATTCTTTGCCTGGAAGGCAGGGTTGGAGGCTTTAATGGATAAAGGGAGCAAATGGGACTGCCCTGGAAAAGTTGGGCCATTTTTGATGATGATCCTTTAATCTGATGATACATTATGTAAATTTGGATCATCAGTCAGGACCCACCTGAGACTAGCCACCTTAACCCATTCATGAATAAAAATAGAGCCTCAGAACCCTCATTGAGTGTAGCAGACATTCCCTGCCTTGCCTCTGCTACCCTTAGCAGTGTATTTCAATAAATCCACCTCTTCTGTTCTCCTCTCTGTCTCTAGTGAATTCTTTCACCCTCTATCCTCCTGCCTACACCTGATTCTGTCCCACGACAGTCACTACCAGAATCTGTCCCAATGTTCACTGAAGTCTGCAGGAGACTTAGCTTGTCCTATTTCTAGGTGCCATCCTGGGATTCGCTGAGGTCTGCTAAGGGCTACTTGGGGCTGCTTCTAAGATATGTCCCACAGCTCATAGATGTCTGCACTTTTGTCTGAAGAGACATAGTGGTTTCTTCAATGTATGTTAAGTTTGTAGCTCTTATATCCATATCTTTAATGCATTTTGAGCTAATTTCCATGTTAGGTAAGAAGATAGTGATTTAGCTTCATTCTTTTGGATGTAGTGGTCCAGTTTTCCTAAGACTATTTGTTGAAAGATCTCTATTTTCTCAAGTGTATATGTTAAGGGGAAAGGATGTTCTGAGCAAACTCCACACAGGTTTTGTGGAATCCACCCCCAATCCAGACTAAAGTCATCAACACCCATCATCACCAAAGGAAGTGTTGCTAGGATCTGAGGGTGGAGTTAAGCAGCCAGGTTTGGTATAAAACTAGATAGGTGGTCCTTGGGAGCCTCTTGGCCTCTTGGCTCTTGGCTTGACTCTTGGCTTTTCACCAGCTCTCAGGGTGCAATTGGGATTCCAAGTCAGGAGAACTGGTAGAATGCATTCACCAATTTATCTCTTTCTTTTTCTCCCTGAGTTATTCATTTCATCTTTTCCCCTTCTTTTGTAGATAAACCCTTTATTAACCTTTTAGTGTATGCCTGCAGTTGAGTATTATTATAAGTTCCTTTTAAGCATGCAGGTGAGGACCCATAGTCAGTCAACCCATTTCATATGGGGATTGTCCTGTAACATATACTCTTGGCTTCTCTGTCATAAATTAACTCTCCATAGATAGGTGGGTTTGTATATGGGTTTTCAATTGTATTCCATTGGTATGTGTGTCAGTTTTAGTGCCAGTCCCATACTGATTTTCATTACTATAGATTTGTAGCATAATTTGAAGTCCAGAGTATTGTGCTACCACTCTCCCACTTTTGGGGGGATTATTTTAGCTATTGAAAGTTTATTTTTTGTGGTCCCATATGAATTTTAGTAATGTTCTATTTATTTGAGCAATGCTATTGGAGCTTTGATAGGGATTGCAAGGAATATGCATATTGCTTTGGGTAAGATAATCATTTTAACAATGCTAATTTTGCCAGTCCAAGAGCAGGGATATATCCCCATTTTTTGCGTGTTTTCTTTTATTTTTTTACAGTTTCTTATAGTTTTCATTGGATAGGTCCTTCACTTCTTTTGTTAAGTTTACTCCTAGGTATTTAATTCTTTTAGTGTGAATGGGATTGTTTTATTGATGTGTTTCTGTTCTAGAACATTTTTCTATATAGAAAAGCAAATGATCATTATAAATTGATTTTGTACCTTGTCACAATATTATTGATTTATTGGTTCAATTAGTTTTTTAATGGAATCTTTTAGGTTTTCTATGTATGTTAGCATGTCATCTGCAAATAGCAATAATTTTACTTCTTCTTTTCTAATTTATATTCCTTTTATATTTTTCTCTTGCCTAATTGTTCTAACTAGGACTTCCAATGCCACGTTGAACAGTAATGGCTAAAGTTGATAACCTTGTTTTATATCAGATCTAACAGGAATACTTTTGGTCTTTCACCATTGATAATGGTTTTGACTGGGCCTGTCGTATATGATCTTTATTATGTTCATGTATGTTACATCTATCACCAGTTTTTTGAGGATTTTCACCCTAAATGGATGTTCAATCTTATAAAATGTTTTGTTTGCATCTATTGATAATAGCACATGATTTTATCCTTCTCCCTTTGTGATGTGCTGGATTACAGTATTTTTTAATGTTGAGCCATAATTTTGCGCTATAGGCCTCTAAAGGTAGAAGAGCACTGATACATATGAGCTCACAAACTAATACACACTGCCTCAACAATGTTTAAAGTTGATATTTAATGTCAGGGGAAAGAATCTATATGGAGAAGTGGAGAGAGGGGGTGATTTAGGATAATTTATCTTAGGGGGAGCTATAGCATGAATTCACTGAAAGCCTGCTCTATCTTAGGACCCAGGGATACAGAAAAAGAAAGAGAAAGTTTAGGACTAGGATGAGATGAATGAAGTATTTACCTTGGGAACAGTTTAAGGGAATAAATATATCTCAGTAATCAGTATGAGCAATTATTGTGTCAGCAACACCTCACTGGTAAAGATATGAGAGTCGTGGAGCAGGATGTACAATGCAGGATGTTGCTCGAAGAACAAGAGCCTGGCCTTTTTTGTTGATAGGAGAACAAAGAGAAAAGGTATGTCAAACTGGAAATATGATTATGTTATTTATGGCTTTAGGGAGGTTGAGTCCACTGATCAGGTAATTCATAATCCTGACCCCTATCCATGGTTCCAATCTTATTGATAAAATGTTCCACTGATCAGTCTCTGGGGTGCAAAGTTCATCAGTCAATGGCCCCCAGGCATTCCCGGTCATACTTCATGATGTATGTCCATTGCCCCAGGGCAACCAAGTGCCCTGCTCTTGTTTAACTTGAAAGGAGCCTTGGAGGATCTAGTATGCTACATTTAGCAGACCCACAAGCAATATTATTGTTAAACTTCTTGTTTTCAGATAATTATAGATCCACATGCATTGCAAAAAAAAAAAAATACAAATAGATACTGTTCACCATTTCCCTGTTTTCCCCAATGGCAACCTTTTACAAAACTTTAGTGCACTATCAGAAAAAGGATATTGGCAATGAAAAAGTCAAGATATATAACATTTCTACCAAGTTTTCCTCAAGTTACTTTTTTATAATTACACCCACTTCCTTTTCACCATCATACCAACTTCCCTATTTCTATAATTTTGTCATTTCAAAAATGTTACTGAAATAGAATCATGTCATATGTAATATTTGGTGATTGGCTGTTGTTACTCAACATAATTATGTTTTTATTGCTAAGTAGTAGCACATGGTATGAATGTATCACAAAATGCTTAAACATTCATGTATTAAATATTTGGTTTGTTTTCAGTTTGGGGCTATTACAAATAATAATGATATAATTGTGTACAGGTTTGGTATGACTATAAGTTTTCACTTTTCTGGGGTAAATGCCCAAAAATGCAATTATAGGTCATATAGTAGTTGCACATTTCCTTTGTTAAAAAAAAAGCCTCCAAACTGTTTTCTAGATTGGCTGCACCATTTTACATGCTCACCAACAATATATGAGTGGACCCATTTCTCTACATCTCAGAAGCATTTGGTTATTGCCACTTTTATAGTATTCTTCCTGATAATAACAATATCACATTGTTTGGTTTAATTGGTAATTCCCAAGTGGCTAATGATATTGAACATCTTTTGGTGTACTTAATTGCCATCAGTATATCCTCTTCTTTGAAATTTCTCTTTTGAGGAAAATCATCAAGAAGATATGACCACCAAATTGGCCCATCATCTGGACACAAGCAACTGGAGGCTCTTCACTCCACTGAATTTGCTTTATAACTCTGAATTTTGAAATGTGCCCTTCCTTTGTTTTTTGTACTATCAGAAGATGCTCTGAGTATATGTGTGTGTATACACACACACACACACTCACACACACACACACACATATATAATATTACAACACATTTTCTCAGGTTATATATAGCCTGAGAAAATGTGCTGTAATATGCAATGCATTGTAGAGACAATTTAGGTTTCATATTTGACTGATCAGTTAAAGCTTCTGTAAAACTTTTTAGATTTGATAGAGAGTGGTGCAGAAAAATTTATTGTGGGTTCCTATGAGCTGGCCACTCATGGGCAAATGTCATTTCTTTGCTATCTGCAAATCACAGCAGAGCATTCCTTGACAATATGGACAATATGGACAATAACCATATTCCTTGACAATATGGACAATATGGACAATAACCCATATCACAAGGCAGACCCAGGGATGCCTAGGATGTCTTTGACCTGATTATATGACTAACTCCATGGTGGTCTCAGGATAACTCTGCCTGTGATAACATCAGCACATATACTTTGCTGACACAAATGTCCCTTGACTTATGGTCACAATGTCCCCTTTACTGTTTCTCATAAACATTTGTCCCCCTTGTCCCTGGACCTTGCGCCTCATACCATTATTGCATGATCAGCTTTTACTAGCCTGTACACTTTCAATAAATGACACAAGAACTTCTGCTAGAGCAGTAGTCTTGCTTTACAAACCTGCTCCATGGCTGTTGTGTTCCTCATGGCATTTCACATAGCAAAGTGAAACACAGTTTCTATGGCAACATACTGTATTTTAGCTACCCAATATTAAAACTCATAAAACTTTTTTATTAAAACTTCTATATTCTAGAGTCAAGCAAAAAAGAAACAGGGTGAAAAATGCTGAGTTTTCCTCCTATATACACTTACCACTAAATTGCAGCAAAATGAAGTCAATAACCCCTGAAAGATAAATGATGACTTCAGCATGTATCAAGAGCTCAGTCCAGTGGGAAGAAGTAATAAATTAAACTGTGTTTGTAGTAATACCAGAATCATACAAGTCATGAGAGGTAGATGTTGTTCAGGGACACATACCCACATTAGGGAATTTGGAGACAAGGCACTGTGCTGGATAAAGGGATGCACAGAGTTAGCATCCAGAGTAGAGTGTGCACTATTGGAGAAATATAGGAACAGGGGTGCAAAATGATAATTGGCTTGAGCTTTAGACCCCCAACATTGACACTCCCAGCTAAAGTCTAACCTGTCCAAAACTATTAGGTCAGATCATCTGTATATCCTCATAGAAGAGACTATCTTTGTACACTGAAGCTGTAATATTCAAAACACATGCCTTATTCCCACGAAGGTCCAAAAACAATACAATTTAATGTTTTCACTAACCAGAGTTTGCATGCTTCTGGTTGCAAGAGTCCCTCTGGATCTTAACAAAAAAAAAAAAAAAAAAAAAAAAAAAAGCCCAAGGTAAAGATTTATACCAGAAAAACAGTGAGCAAAACTACTGACTTATGGCCCTTTCTCAACTAGAAACTATGCTTCACTTAGGGCACCAATCTAGCCTAGAGGTTGAGTCTGGCATGAGACTATACAAAATCCATAGGCCAAGGATTTTGCCCAGAGAAGGGGTATACTGTGGATCCCCAAAACACAACTCTGGTAAATGTTCCATGGTAAGAACTTGAATTCATGGTTCTCACTAGAGGGGCCTTCCTGGTGGCACAGGGGTTAAGACACAGCACTACAAAACTATCAGAAGTCACTGCAGCACAAGTTTGATCCCTGGCCAGGGAGGTGACACACATGGTGCAGCAGACCTTTCCTGACTCTTCCGCTGTACCCCTCAGCAATGTATTACAGTCAAGCTGCCTGTTCTGTTCCCCATTCTGTCTCTGGTGAATCTTCTCACCCCACCCCACACACATACACCTTAAATAAATCTTGATTCTCACTAGAATTGACACTTCAGTGTCCCTCAGCCACTGTTCCTTTCTACATATTGCTTCTTTCTAACTCTTACCAGTTCTCTGGCTACCTAAAGAAGCACAAAGGCAAAATTCTGAATGTTTACCCTGATTACAATATATAAAAACTAAAAATGAAGAGACATATATCACAAATACTAGAGCAAAATAATAATAATCCAAGAGAAGTCTCAATCTAGAACTGTGGAATATGCCTGATATCTGTTACATCAGTGCAGACAGGATCAGTTAAAAAAACAATGAATGTTGGGCCTCCCTGGTAGAGCAAGGGGTTAAGTTCAGCACTATGAAGCAATCCATAGCCTCTGCAGATGAGTTCAATCCCTGGCCAGCCAGGGAGCAACCCATATGGTGCAACAGACCTATCCTTTCTCACCCTTTGCTCCCCTCAGCAGTGTATTTCAGTCAGTCTGCCGGTTCTGTTCCCCACTCTTTCTCTGGTGAATCTTCTCACCCCTCTGGCCTATATCCCAGTTCTTGTATGCATAAATAAAGAAATCTTTAAAAAATGGACGCTATAAAACACAATGAGATTAATAATTAAGAAAATATGAAGCTGGGCCTCCCTGGTGGTGCAGCGGTTGAGCGCTGGGTTACAAAGCTGCCTGAAGCCTATGCAGTGCCTGTTCAATCCCCGGCCACCGGCAAGGGTCCCACATGGTGCACTGACCTCTCCTGCTGCCCGCTGCTCCCCTCAGCATTGTATTTCATCAGTCTGCCTGTTCTGCTCCCCACTCTGGCTCTGGTGAATTCTCTTACCCTCCCTGGCTTCTGACTGTACCCAGTGCTTGTATAAATAAATAAATAAATCTTTTAAAAAAGAAAATATGAAACTGTCACAATTAGTAATAACGAATCCAACATGTACTATAACTGAATTAAAAATACGAGAGGCAAGGGCCTCCCCTGGTGGCACAGTGGTTGAGCGCTGGGCTGCAAGGCTACCCGAAGTCTCTGCAGCACTGGTTCGTTCCCCGGCCATGGGTGAGGGTTCCACAAAAAAAAAAAAAAAAAAAAATACGAGAGGCATTCAACAACTGACAAACACAAGCAATAGAGAAAATTAGTGAATTCAAGATCACTCTGTTGGAGAACACAGATATAACAACAAAAAGAAAAAAAAAGAATTAGAAAATAAAATAGTGTAAAAGCTCCTTGGTATAACCTAATGAAAAATAACATCCAGAACATGGTGGATGAAGAAAAAGAGGAAAGCATAATATTTTCTTTAATTGCTACCTTTATTATTTATTTAATTGATATCTTTATTTTTTCACAATTTTTTTTTTTTAATAGAGGCATGTTTTATTTATTTATTTATTTTATTTGTTTGTTTATACATGCACTGGGTACAGTCAGAAGCGCGGGAGGGTGAGAGAATTCACCAGAGCCAGAGCAGGGAGCAGAGCAGGCAGAAGGACTGAAGCACACTGCTGAGGGGAGCAGCGGGCGGCAGGAGAGGTCTGCGCGCCATGTGGGGCCCTCCTCTGGTGACCGGGGAGCAGCCGGGGATCGAACCGGCACCGCAGAGGCCGCGGGCAGCTTCGCAACCCAGCGCTCAACCGCTGCGCCACGGGGGAGGCCCCATTTTTTCACAATTTTTAACAAAAAATTTACACCATTGTTCATTTTTTCTTTTTTTTTGTGGGACCCTCGCCGGCTGCCGGGGAACAAACCGGCACTGCAGAGGCTGTGGGCAGCCTCGCAGCCCAGGGCTCAACCACTGCACCACCATGGGAGGCCCCATCATTGTTCATTTTTAAACAATATTTTCTTCTCCCCATCCCCTCAGGTGTAGTTCCCATAGAATTTCCCTCACCAAGGCACCCGTGCACCATCACCTCAGTTCCCTGTGCTCCTCACTCCCTCCCTCTTCCTCCCTGCAGTATGTCTCTGGTTTATAATTGTTTGCTATTCCTTTGTTGTGTTTTGTACTGTTATTATTGTTTTACACTGATGTCTTATTTGGTTCCCCTATATTCTTGCTATAAGTGAAACCATCTGATATTTTTCTTTTTCCTTCTGGCTTATTTCACTGAGTACAATTCCTTCTAGTTCCATCCACGTTGCTGCGAATGGCATGAGCTTATCCTTTTTGATTGCTTAATAATATTCCATTGTGTATATATGCCACATCTTCTTGATCCAGTCATCTATTTTTGGGCATTTGGGTGGTTTCCAGGTTTTGCCTATTGTAAATAGTGCTGCAATAAACATAGATGTGCAGGTATTCTTTTGAATCAATGTTTTTGTGTCCTTTGGGTAGATCCCTAGTAGTGGAATTGATGGGTCATATGGTAGCTCCATTTTTAGTAGACTGAGGAAACTCCAGAGAGCTTTCCATAGTGGTTGGACCAGTTTGCACTCCCACCAGCAATGTAGGAGAGTTCTTTTTTTCACCACATCCTCACCAACATTTGTAGTTGCATGTTTTTTTTTTTTTTTTTTTGATACGTGCCATTCTTACTGGTTTAAGGTAGTATTTCAATGTGGTTTTAATTTGCATTTCCCTGATTATAAGAGATGTCGAACACTTTTTCATATGCCTGTTGGCCGTTTGCATTTCCTCTTTGGAGAAATGTCTTTTCAGTTCTTCTGCCCGTTTCTTGACTGGATTGTTTATTTTGTTTTCATTGAGACATGTGTATTCTTTGTATATCTTTGTGATCAGTCCCTTATCAGTTCACTGCAGTGCTAAGATTTTTTTCACAATCAGTGGGGTGTCTCTCTATTTTGCCTAATGTCACTTTTGCTTTGCAGAAGCTTTTCAGTTTGATGTAATCCCAGGTGTTTATCTTTTCCTTGACTTTCTTTGCTTTGGATGAAGAGTCTTTAAAAATGTTATTGCAATGGGTATGTCTTGTAGTGTTTTACCTATATTTTCTTCTATATATTTTATGGTTTCAGGTCTTATGTCCAGTTCTTTTATCCATATGGAGTTGATTTTTTCATGGTGAGAGATAGTGGTCTAGTTTCATTTTTTTTTGCATGTGGTGGTCCAGTTTTCCCAGCACCATTTATTGAACAAACTGTGTTTCATTGCATATTTTTGCTCCTTTTTCTTTTTTTAAGATTTATTTATTTATTTATACAAGCACTGGGCACAGTCAGAAGCGTGGGAGGGTGAGAGAATTCACCGGAACCAGAGCAGGGTACAGAACAGACAGATTGTCGAGATACACTGCTGAGGGGAGCAGCGGACGGCAGGAGATGTTTGCGTGCCATGTGGGACACTCACCCAGTGGCCAGGGATCAAATCAGCACTGCAGAGGCTGCAGGCAGCTTTGCAACCCAGCGCTCAACCGCTGCACCACCGGGGAGGCCCTTTTTGCTCCATTTTCAAAGATCAGTTGCCCATATAAGTATGATTTTATTTCTGGGCTCTCTATTCAGTTCCATTTGTCTGTGTGTCTGTTTTTGTTCCAATACCAAACTGTTTTAATTATTATGGCTTTGTTGTTGCATTGAGCAACACCACACTGATAAAGACAGGGGAGACCTGGAATAGGCTGCACAAGGCAGGATGCTACTGAGAGCAAGATCCTGGCCATTTTCATTGATAGACTAATCATAGAGCATCAGCTACGTGTGTTAAAAAGGACAAGGGGAAAAGGATGGGGGAAACTCAGGAATGTCATCTAGGGCTTGGGGGGACATGAGTCTGATGACCATGTTATCAGCTTAATGACCAAGTGTTGTAATCACAACTACACCCCAGACCCCAAGCCACAGTCCTAATCTTATCAACAAGGCATTCCACTGATCAGCTTCTGGGGTGCCTTGTCATGTATCTGTCCTCGGCCCCCCAGGCATTCCCGGTCTTACCTCTTGATGCAAACCCTTGCCAGTATGAGCAAGCTTTCTGCTCTTTTTTTTTTTTTTTAGATTTTTTATTTATTTATACAAGAACCAAGGTACAGGCCAGATGCATGGGAGGGTGAGAGGATTCACCAGAGACAGAGCAGGGAACAGAACAGACAGACCAACGAAATACACTGCTGAGGGGAGCAGCATGTGAGATCAGAGAGGTCTACTTCACCATGTTGGATTCTTGCTGGCTGGCCAGGATTGAACCCACACTGCAGAGGCTGCGGATAGCTTCACAGTGCTGCACTCAACTATCTGCGCCACCAGGGAGGCCCTCTGCTCTTGATTGATGTGAAAAGCACCTTGCAAGGTTTGGCTCCTATTACTGTGACTGGACAGTTCTGACCTTTGTATAGGAATGCAGAACTGCAGGTAACCATAATGGTGGCTGAGCAGGCTGCTTAAGTCTAGCACCTGCTTAAGTTTAGCAGACCCACATGTCCCCCTTTTTTATTTTATTTAAAGAGAGGAAAGACGAGTTGAGGGGGAGTAGTATTGATTTCCAGGTGGATGATAGGCCAGGCGAAGTGTCCTCATTGCTCGTTCTTGTCTTCTGACTTGTATCTGGTGATAGCAGGAGTGTCCCATTAAAAAGAGGATAACAGCAAGAAAAATAACAAGCAGCAATTGGATAAGTGATTGTAGGTATAGGCTGGTCAGCCAATTTTTTGGATTTGCAAGGGATGAAAAAGCCAAAAGGCCATTGATGCTTTCTTGAGATATTTGCCTTTTAAACTGGTCCAACTGGATTGACAATTGTTCTTGCAGATCATCAGCAGAGGAGGCCAGTGGAGAGCTCGTAACAAATCCTTTTTATGAAAATCCCAGGAATATGAAGTTAAATTTTTAGCAGTATAATTAGTGACACAGCTGGGTAAATCTGGAATCACATCTCAGAAGAGAACGAGTCCATAAGGCTTGTTGGTGTTCACCAAGCCATAGTAATGCTGATTCAAGAACATCTAATCTAGTTCAAATCTTCTGGTCAATGTGCACCTGTTCCACCAAGTCCTCAGTAGTATTGGTCATATATGATGTACTTCATTGGCAGTTTGTGATGATTTGGCCAATGCAGTAGATGCCATTGCTGCAGTAGCAGCCAAGGAGACTAAGAATATGATTCCAGCAATTAATGTGCCTAAAAAGCGGCGCACACTGGCAGACTTCATCTAAAGCCTGAACTAATTGATTTAAAGGGGAGCCACCATCCCATGGATGTGTCAGATTGACTGGGATTCATACATGCATATGTTGTTTAATAAAGAAAATTGAGTGTTTAGATAAAACTGAAGAATCAATACAAGAGGTGACTGTAGTCTCTTTTGGAAAAGTAATATTATCCCTTGAATGTAAGGGGAGAGTAGGAGATAAGAGAAACAAATAGGGACAGGAGTTGCAAACCTTAGAAAAGTTGTAATATCAGTTAAATCCCAAATAAACTGTCCTTGGTTAAAGGAAGCTTGATCTTGGTGTATTGTGTAAGGGAAATAAGGTGTAGCTGCTTGCCAAGATCTTGTTTTAAGAGGGGAACACTGAGTATTACAACATAAATGAAATAAGGGGCCAGCCAATCTTGGATTCCAATCAGCTAAAACATTTATGTGTGGCATCACCCAATTCCATGGATGGCCTTTGTAATGTTTCCTTTTATTTTGGACTATGAGCCCCTACAGTCCCCAATTTTGTAGAACACAATCACCTTCTAAAAAGGTAAGAGTGCCATGTGTAGAACAACAAAGTTTCCAGTTAAAGGGGGGATTGGATTTAGGTATTTTTTGAAGGTTGTGATATATAGGTACGGTTGGAGCCCTTGAAGGACCCTCTTCCCCAATGAGATTAAAGAAGCTGGGCCTAACCAGTTAGGATTAGGCAATCGTTTGTATAACACTAAAGGTTTAGGATCATTTTCTTTAGGTGTGGAGAAATGGAGTATAACTGGAGTGACTAGGTTCCGATCTGTGCCTCTATACTGTAGATGATTTAATGTGACTAGAGCTTTAAAAAGTTGAGCATGAGGGGAGGAGCAGTCACCCTTTTGTTTTGTAAGGAAAAGTTTAAGATGTCCATTAGCACGCTCCACTATAGCTTGACTTGTGGGGTTATAAGGAATACCAGAAGTGTGCCGAATGCTCCAGTGAGATAAAAAGGTAGTAAGAGATTTAGAAGTATAAGCTGGGCCATTATCAGTTTTTTTTTTTTTTATATTTATGGTAGTTTAATTTTCTTTTTTTTTTTAAATAATACATTTTATTTTTATATTCCCCATACAATTGCAACCCCCCCCATTCTGACCCCAATCCCTCCCTCCCGCCCTCCACCCCCCCAAAAAGTGTCTCTGGTTCATAGTTTTTTGTTGATTTTGATTTTCACTTTCTTATAGTTATTAATTTTCCTGGTCCCTTATTTAAGTTTTCTAGATTCCTGCTATGAGTGAGACCATCCGGTATTTTTCTTTTTCTTTCTGGCTTATTTAGCTGAGCATGATCCCTTCTATGGGAAGGCCGGCCCATTACTGCAAATGCCAAGTAGAGATGACAACATGAGAAGAACTTTTGCTGGGCTAAGCCATGGCCCATAGAAATTCTGAAAAGGTATCTATTGTGACATGGAGGCAACATAAGCAACCAAAAGAAGGGAAGTGGGTGACATCCATTTGCCATAAATCATTGGCTTGAGTGCCCTGCGGGTTAACACCTGAGGGGAAAGTAGGGCCGGAACATTGACAAACAGCACAAGCTCGAACAATATCCCTGACTGTGCAAGGGGAATGCTAAATGTTTTTGCTAGACTGATGTTTTGCTCCTTGGTGAAAGACGGAAAGACAAGTTATAGGATCTTCAAACATGTTAAACACCCTCAGGGCTGTATCAGCCATCTCATTAACTTCAGATAGTGGACCTGGTAGACCAGAATAACTACGAATGTGAGCAATAAAAAATGGGATGAACACGTTGATGAAGCAAAATTTGTAAAGAGATAAAAGCCGATAACAGGGCTTCATCAATATTAGTATTAAGAAGAACAGAGAAGATGTCTTGTACTAGAGAGGTAACATATAATGAGTTAGAAATGATATTAAGTGACTATGAAGGAAATGAAGAAAGAGCTAAAATAACTGCTAGTTCAGCACATTGGGCCAAAGGAGAAGGTGCAGTATAGGCAGTTTGCCATGTAGCATCCAAATTTGTGCACCAGACCATAACTCCTCGGCCTGTAGCAGAGGAACCATCTATGAAGATAGTAAGAGTCTGGGGAATGGGAGAATTGACCACAACATTGAAGGAATGAATAGAGAGAAGCTGTAGAGATTGAATGTGTTTATCAGGTGGGTAGACTAAAAGAATGATCCAACATAATCCTGGAAAACAATTTGAAATTGCTCTAACAGAGCAAGGAGCCATTCTGTTTCCTGCTTAGAGAGGCCTGTGTTAATAGAGCCAGGATCATAGCTGGATAATGACAGTCAACAAAAATGACTTTTTTGTAATAAGGAACATCTTTGAGAAAAATAAGCAGATAGACTATTTTTTGGCTGGAAGGGAAGGAAAAGCCATTCAATAATGTGAAAAGGTGAGATTAATTGTCCAATAATTCCTGTAGGAGAATGGGGGGGGTGTTTAAAATAAGCAAAGAGAGAGAGATTTTAGGATCACATCTATCTAGACAAGAGGAGCGAAGGCATTCATTAAGGAATGATAATTGTTTTGCCTTGTGAGTAAGTAAGCGAAGAGAGGCAGTAGCTGGATCACCTTTTAAGGAAGCAAATAGTTCAGACAGTGCATGGGTTGGAATTCCTAGAGCTGGACGTAGCCAATTGATGTGTCCTAAAAATTATTGTAAAGACATTAATGCGACTGAATCAGATAAATATAAAGTGGGAGTTTTAGGAATTACTTGGGAATAAAGCATCTTGAAACCTAAATATGAATAAGGATTAGTAGACTGAATCTCGTCAGGTGTCACCACCAATCCTGCAAGTTTAGAATGGGTCACTAAAACTTCTGAACAAACTTGTAGGAGGTTAGTAGATGGTGCTGCTAGCAGAATGTCATCCATGTAATGGTATATAAGACAAGAGGGAAATTGAGCACAAACTGGATGTAAAGCATTGTCCACAAATAGCTGACACATAGTGGAACTATTTATCATCCCTTGAGGTAAAAAACACCATTGAAAATGTTGTAAGGGTCAACCATTGTTAACTTCAGGAACTGAGAAGGCAAATTTTTCTTTATCATCTGGGTGTAAAGGGATTGTGAAAAAAAAAATTTTAAGTCCACAACCAGGAGATGAAAAGTTGAGGGGATCATGGCTGGGTTAGGGAGGCCTGGTTGAAGTGCCCCCATTGGTTGTATTTGAGCATTAACTGTCCTTAAATCCTGAATAAGTCGCCATTTTCCCGATTTTTTTTTTTTTTTTTTTTTTTTTTTTTTGGAACACAGAATGTAGGGGTGGTCCATGGACTGGTGCAGGGTTCAATATGACCTAAATGTGATTGTTCATTGACTATAAACGGACTTGAGCCAATTTGTCCCCTTATAGGGGCCACTGTTCCACCCAAGTTGGGGGACCTGATTTCCATTTAATTTTGAATGGAGAAGTGACAGTGGCCATAGCTAAAATTGGGAGGTAATAGAGAGGCCCCATTGAGATAATAAATCTCGTCCTCAGAGAGTAGTAGGAATGGGAAGAATAAATGGGCGAAAGTAAGCCACTCTTCCATCTGGATCAAAGCATTCTAATGAGTGGGAGCTCTGGAGCACAGAGGTGGAGCCACCTATTCCTGATAGGGAGTCAGTTGTTGAACAAGTTTACCAAGTAGGGGACCAGTCTTTTTTAGCTATTATTGAGACATTGGCTCCCGTGTCAATGAGACCAGTAAAGGATTTGCCTGAGATAGAAACAGTTAAAGAAGGTCAGGTATTTGTAATAGCAGTTGCCCAGAAGTCTTGATTTCCAGAGCTGCCAAACCCTCGAGGGCCTCTTTGTTGAGATTGTGAGGTTGGGGCCCAGTATGGCAAAATTAACAACTGTGCAATGCGATTATGAGGAGAGATAACAACAAATTTATGGGCCATAAGCATAATCTTAATTTCTCCCAAGTAATAGGAGTCCACCACACCTGGGAGGACAAATATTTCATCTAAAATAATGTTTGAATGCCCTAGGATTAGACCTACATAACCTTGAGGGAGCGGCCTGAAAATTCTAGTGCTACCAAGGGATACTTCTCCCAAGACATTAAGAATTAATTCATGAGTAAGAGATAAATCCAATCCTACACTGCCTTTAAAAGCTGTCTTTAGATTGAAAATTGATTGGTGAGGTTTCCCCCCTGAGGCTGGGGGTTTGGAAGGCTGGTCTGAAGCCATGTTGTTTGTGATATCCCTGGGGCTTCCATTTGTGACATCCATACAGGAAGCTGGTTGGGAGTATGTGCTGAAGCCTGATAACTGCCCTGATTTGTTTGAGGGGTGTGCTGGCTTGCACCCCTCCGCCCATTTCCTGAAAGTAGACGACCATTTTGGGTGAATTTAGACCTGCAGTAAATTGCCCAGTGAAAACCTCACTGACAATGGGGACATTTGGTTTGTGGTTTTCCCGTTCTAGGAGTTTCACCTGAATTTGTATTGGTACAGTTTTTATGAAAATGACCTCTTTGTCCACACTTATAGCAAGGGGCTGTTGTTTGTAAAGCAGAGACCAAGAACAGAGCCTTGTGGGTCTCTGTTCCAATATCCTGGCAATCCCGCAGCATTTTTGCAATGGTATGAGGCTTGCCCACTATGGAAGCTAGCACTCTTTTGCATTCCATAAGCCAATGGTAATGTTAAAACATGTTTTGCTTGTGTATTATCAACGGTGACATATTGCCCTCTAGAGATGGTCTACCAACTGCAGATACCATTCAGAGCTTCTTTCTTTTTTTTTTTTTTACTTTTTTTAAATTTTAACATTTATCATTTTTTACATTTTTTAGGCAATAGTTGCTTCCCCCACCCCCTCAGATTGAGTCCCCATAGAATTTCCTTCCCCAAGGCATCCACGCACCATAACCACAGTCTCCTGCACTCCTCCCTCCCTCCCTCTCACCCCTTTTCCTCCTCCTCCCCTACAGTATGTCTCTGGTTTATAATTGTCTGTTTTTGCTTTGTTGTGTTTTGTACTGTTATTATTATTTATTTTTACACTGATGTCTTATTTGGTTCCCCTATATTCCTGTTACAAGTGAAACCATCTGATATGTTTTTCTTTTCCTTCTTGTTTATTTCACTGAGCATAATTCCTTCTAGCTCCATCTACGTTGCTGCAAATGGCATGAGTTTATCTTTTTTGATTGTTGAATAATATTACATAGTTTATATATACCACATCTTCTTGATCGAGTCTACGCAAATCAAAACCACATTGAAATACAACCTTACAACAGTATGACCACATCTTGGAACTGAGAGCAAGGACAGGATCCGGGCATGGGAAACGCCATAACAGCGGGCACAGCACAGGGTGACAGCCAGTGTCTTGGATCTGAAAGCCCAGGAATTGAGACCTAGAATGCAGAATTCAGGGCATGGGATCCATACAGCTGTGGGTGCAGTACCATGTGAACATAGGGCAGACACAGCATGCAACTTGAATAAGAGCCCCTGTGTGGAGGTGCTCCCCTCTGCCCCACTCCATTACTCAGAGAAACACTGGGAAAAAGCACAGGCCAGCAAGTATGGGTCTCTGGTGCCACCTTGTGACCAGAAAAAATCACCAACTAGCTGATTCCCTGTTGGAACTGAGTAAATAGAGAGGGAGGGAACAGTAAGGGACAGTTCCCAAAAACACAGCATCAACACCCTGGTGGAGTTTTGGCCTACCAGTGCAGGTCTCCGTCTGGTAAACATTTTCCGACACCCTTAAAGGAGCACTCCAAAGAGATGCCCACCAACACCAGTGGCACAATGCCCCAACACATAGAAATAATTAGAAAGCAAACAACAGGGAAGAAAATATATAAATAACCAAGCAAGCCCACA
This sequence comes from Talpa occidentalis, assembly GCF_014898055.3. Classification (NCBI taxonomy): domain Eukaryota; kingdom Metazoa; phylum Chordata; class Mammalia; order Eulipotyphla; family Talpidae; genus Talpa; species Talpa occidentalis. Next base: position 51,041,394 of record NW_023601543.1, read on the forward strand.
GGAGGACACGCCACAAAAAGAAATACAGTCACCAGAGCTCAACAATGACATGGAAGAACTTCTCGGCCTATCTGATAGAGAATTAATAATCATCATGATTAAAAAGCAGAAAGAAAATGAAAAGAAAAAAAAAATGATTTAAGACAAATAATCACTGAACTGAAGAATGAAATTGAGACCTTAAAAAAGAAAAGAAAAGAAATGTAGGAGCTAAAACTATTACTAGAAGAGATAAAGAACTCTGGGAAAAACAATGAAAACAGAATGGATAAAATGGAAGAACAGATCAGTACTATCGAAGATACAGAAATAAAAAGAGCCAAAAGAGAAAAGGAGAGAAAAGTGCAAATGAAGCAGTATGAGGAGACTCTTAGACAATTATCAGACTCCATGAAGAGAGGAAATGTAATAGTTACAGGCATTCCAGAAGGTGAGGAGAGAGACAAAGGAACTGAGAATTTATTCAAGGAGATAATTGAAGAAAACTTCACAAGCATGAAAGAGGAGATGAATATACATACAAGAAGCGAGAAGAACTCCCATTTACCACAATGAAAAGAAAACTACAGCAAGACACATAATAATAAAGTTTGCAAGAGTCCAACACAAGGAAAAAATAATGAAACTGGCAAGGGAGAAGAAACAGATAACTTATAAGGGAAAACCAATCAGGTTAACTTCAGACTTCTCTGAGGAAACATTACGGGCAGAAGAGAATGGAGTAACATATTCAGCCAACTTCAAGACAGCAAATACCAACCAAGAATACTTTGGACTGCAAAGCTCTCCATCCTCTATGAAGAAAAAAGTGGACTTTCTTAGTCAAACAAAAACTCCAGAAATTCATTACAACTAAAGCCCCACTCCAAAAAATTCTACAAGAAGTCCTAAAGCCAAAACCAACAGAGGAATGAACAAGAAGAACAGAATAAAGCGAGGAATAAAATAAAAAAAAGACAAACAAAATGACAAACACAGAAGCCAATATATCAATATTAACTCTAAATGTAAATGGATTAAACTCATCAATAAAAAGACACAGAGTAGAAGGCTGGATTAAAAAACAAAAAACAACCTTCTGCTGTCTCCAGGAAACACATTTAACCACAAAAGATAAACATAGACTGAAAGTAAAAGGTTGGAAAAGAATCCTACAAGCAAATGGACCAAAAAAGAAGACAGGAACAGCCATACTTATATCGGATGAAATAGACTTCTAATTAAAAAAAGGTAAAAAGAGGCATAGATGGACACTACATTATGATCAAGGGGACAATACATCAGGAAGATATAACACTCATCAACATATACTCACCAAATGAAGGGACACCAAAATATATTAGATAATTATTATCAGCTCTGAAAAGAGATATTAAAGAAAATACATATATAGTGGGAGACTTCAACACCCCACTCTCACCAATGAACAGATCAATGAGAGAAAAAATAAATAAAGACACTAGAGCTCTAAATAAAGACATATAACTCATGGACTTAATGGACATCTATAGGACACTGCACCAAAAAAAATCCGAGTACACATTTTTCTTAAGTGTGTGTGGATCATTCTCCAGAATCAAACACATTCTGGACTACAAGACAAATATCAACAGATACATGAAAATCAAAATCATTCCAACTATCTTGTCCAATCATAAAGGCATCAAGCTAGAAATAAATCATGAAAAGAAAACAAGGAACCCTCCCACTTCACAGAGACTGAAACCCCCACTACTGGAAGACCACTGGACTAATGAGGAGATCAAAGAAGAAATTAAAAAATACTTTGAGTGGAATGACAAGGAGGAAACCACTTTCCAGAATGTACAGGATGCAGCAAAAGCAATAATAAGAGGAAAATATATAGCAATACAGACTCACATCAACAAACAAGAAAGAACTCAAAGAAACAACCTAATCTCACATCTCAAAGAACTGGAAAAAGAACAACAAAGAAACCCTAAAGCCAGTAGACGAAAGGAATAATAAAAATCAAAGCAGAAATAAACAAATTGGAAATTAAAAAAACAATCCAAAAGCTCAATGAAGCCAAAAGTTGTTTCTTTGAAAAAAAAATACAAAATAGACAAAACTCTAGCAAGGCTCTCAAAGAAAAAATGGGAGAAAACACATATAAATAGGATTATAAATGAAAGAGGAGAAATCACAACAATTTCAGTAGAAGTTAAAAGAATAATCAGAGATTACTATGAATACTTATATGTAAACAAATTCAGCAACCTCGAAAGATGGACAAATTCCTAGAACGATATAATCATCTAAAGGTAGACAAAGAAGAACTAGAACAACTAAACAGACCCATTACAAGCAGCAAAACTGAGGCAGTAATCAAAGCACTCACCAAAAACAAAATCCAAGACCCAGATGGCTTCACAAGTAAATTTTACCAAACATTTAGCAGTGAATTAGTGCCTATCCTACACAAACTCTTTCAAAAAATTGAAAAAAGAAGAAATTCTACCAAGTATATTCTGTGAATACAACATTACACTAATACCAAAACCAAACAAAGATAGCATAAAAAAGAAAATTATCAATCTCCCTAATGAACACTGATGCAAAAATGCTCAAAAAAATCCTTGCCAAAAGAATCCAACAATGCATCAAAGGAATAGTACACCACGATCAAGTGGGATTGATCCCAGGGGCACAAGGATGGTTCAACATATGAAAATCGATGTGTCACCCAACACATCGACAAAAAGAAAAACAAAAACAATATGAGCACATAAGTAGATGCTGAGAAAGCATTCGACAAAGTACAACCACCATTTATGATAAAGGCCCTTGAAATTCTTGGGATGCAAGGAACATAACTCAACATCATAAACGCCATATATGACAAGCCGATATCATTGTCAATGGTGAAAAGCTGAAAACATTCCCATTAAGATCTGGAACAAGACAAGGATGTCCACTCTCACCACTGCTTTTGAATATTTTTTTTTTTAAATATTTGTTTTTTAATTTTTTTTTTTTTAAATAGAGGCATGTTTTATTTATTTATTTGTTTGTTTGTTTGTTTTGTTTATACATGCACTGGGTACAGTCAGAAGCGCGGGAGGGTGAGAGAATTCACCAGAGCCAGAGAGGGGAACAGAGCAGGCAGAAGGACCGAAGTACACTGCTGAGGGGAGCAGCAGGCGGCAGGAGAGGTCTGCGCGCCATGTGGGACCCTCCTCTGGTGGCCGGGGAGCAGCCGGGGATCGAACCGGCGCCGCAGAGGTCGCGGGCAGCTTCGCAACCCAGCGCTCAACCGCTGCGCCATCAGGGAGGCCCTCACCACTGCTTTTGAACATAATACTGGAAGTCCTAGCCAGAGCAATAAGACCAGAGAAAGACATACAAGGAATCCAAACAGGAAAGGCAGAAGTCAAACTATCACTATTTGCAGATGATATGATAATATACATAGAGAACCCCCAAAACTCCACAGAAAAACTAATTAAAGTAATCATTTTAGTAAAATGGCAGGATACAAAATCAACACACAAAAATCATGAGCCTTCCTATACACAAAAAATAAATCTGAACAAGAAATAAAGAAAACCATTCCTATTATTACTGAAACAAACAAAAAAAAATAAAACACTTGGAAATAAACCTAACAAAAGAAGTAAAGGACCTATACAAAGAAAAATATAATACACCATTAAAAGAAATAGAGGTAGACACAAAGAAATGGAAAGGCATCCCCTGCTCATGTATCAGAAGAAGTAACATTATAAAAATGGCCATCCTACCAAAAGCAATCTACAGATTCAATGCTATTCCAATTAAAATTTCAATGTCATTCTTCAAAGAAATAGAAAAAAACTATTGATAAAATTCATATAGAGCCACCAAAAACCCCGAATAGCCAAAACCCTCCTGGAAAAAAAAAAAAAGAAGGGAATGGAGGCATCACTCTCCCAGATTTCAAACTATAATACAAAGCCATAATAATCAAAACTGCGTGGTATTAGAAAAAGAACAGACACACGGATCAATGGAACTGAATAGAAAATATAGACATAAACCCACAGATTTATGGTCAACTTATCTTTGACAAAGGAGCAAAGAATATGCAGCAGAGCAAAGAAAGTTTGTTCAATAAATGGTGCTGGGAAAACTGGGTCACTACATGCAAATAATGAAACTTGACTACTACCTCACACCATGCACAAAAACAACTCAAAATGGATTGAAGAACTAGACATAAGACCTGAAAACATAAAATATATAGAAGGAAATATAGGTGAAACACTGCATGACATGCACCTCAAATATATCTTTACAGATACATCACCCAAAGCAGTGATAGTGAAGGCAAAGATAAACAGCTGGGACTACATCAAATTAAAGAGCTTCTGCACAGCAAAAGAGACAATAACACCGACTGGGAGAACATTTTTGCACACAACACTAATGATAAAGGACTGATCACAAAAATCTACAAAGAGCTGATGAGACTCAACAAAAACAAAGAAAATAATCCAGTCAAAAATGGGCAGAAGAGCTAAAAAGAAACTTCTCTGAAGAGGTAATGCAAATGTCTAACAGGCATATGAAAACATCTTCAACATCACTTGTCATCAGGGAAATGCAAATCAAAGCTACAATGAGATACCATCTCCCACCAGTGAGAATGGTACATATTAAAAAAAACTAGCAACAGCAAATGTTGGCAAGGATGTGGAGAAAAAGTAACTCTCCTGCACTGCTGGTGGGAGTGCAAACTGGTCCACCCACTATGGAAAGTTGTGTGGTGATTCCTCAACCTACTAAAGATAGAGCTTCCATATGCTCCAACAATTCCACTCCCAGGTATTTACCCAAAGGACACAGAAACATTAATTCCAAAGGGCACCTGCACCCCTATGTTTATAGCAGCACTATTTACAATAGCTAAGCTTTGGAAACAACCCAAACACCCAAAAATAGATGACTGGATCAAGAAGTTGGGGTACATATGCACAATGGAATATTACTCAGCAATCCAAAAAGATAAACACATTATTTGCAGCAACATGGATGGAGCTGGAAGGGATCATGCTCAGCGAAATAAGCCAGAAAGAAAAAGAAAAATGCTGGATGATCTCACTCATAGCAGGAATCTAGAGAAACTATATAAGGGACCAGGAAAAAGAATAACTACAAGAAAGAAAAAATCAAAATCAACAAACAGCTATAAACCAGAGACACCCTATGGGCAGGGGCGGGGGAATTAAGGGGGGGTGCAATTGTATGGGGAATATAAAAATAAATAAATTTTAAAAAGTTAAAACTTCAAAAAAAAAAAAAATAAAAAGCCCCAAACAACAAGAGCAATCCTGAGAAAAAAAGAGAGATGGTGGCGTCACATCAAGTGGTTTTATACCATAAAATTTCAGTACTGGCATTGGCAAAAAATTGACACATAGTGTAATGGAATCAAATTAAACATGCATTAATGAATCCATATTCATGGCAGTATTTCATTTATGATATAACAGATAAGAACATACAAGGGGAAAGGGATATTCTCCTTATTTTTAATTAACTAGTTAATTAATTTTCAATTAATGTACTATTTGGATACCTCTAACAGGTATACCACCATAATACATCCACCACCAAGTCACCCAGAGTCCATCGCCATGTAATTCCTCCCCTCATTGTTTTGACCCTTCCCCACCACTTCCCTTGTTGGTGCTTCAGTTCTGTACTCAACTATTTAAGTTGAATTTTTAAGCTTTCCTATATCTGCCTCTTAGCTTAGATACTTTATATTCCAAACATTAGTGACACTATATTGTATTTATCTTTATCCATCTGACTTATTTCACTTAACATTATCCCTTCTTTCTCCATCCATGTTGCTGCAAAAGACATGAGTTTATCATTTTAATTTCTGATTAATGTTCCATTATGTATATACATATCATTTTCTTGATCTGCTCATCTTTTGGGGCTCTTAAGTTGTTTACATAATTTGTCTATTGTAACTAGTGCTGCAATAAAATGAGTGTGCCAGTTTCCTATCTAATAAGTGTTTTTGAATTTTGGGGATAGACGCTTATGAGTGGAATTACTGGGACTAATGGCATATCAATTTTTAATGTTTTGAGATACCTCCATACTATTCCCATAAGGACTGGACTAATTTGGACTCCCACCATCAGTGTAGAAGTGTCCTCTTTTCTCACATCATTGCCAGAACTTGTTGCTGTTTTTTTCAATATGGGCCATTCTCAAAGGTGTGAAATGGTATCTCATTGTGGTCTTGATTTTAATTTCTTTAATAAAAAGTGATGGTGAACATTTTTTCAAGTGCAAATTTTCAATCTTAATGTCTTTTGAGAAGGGTCTGTTTAATTCTTTTGCCAAATTTTGATTGGGTTATTGTTTTGTGTTTGTACAGTTTCATGAGTTTTTTTTTTTATATTTGTTATCATTCCTTTGTCAGATGAATGGTGTGAAAATATTCCCATACATTCATTAGGATTTTTTTTCATTTTAATTATGTTTTCTTTGGCTGTGTAGAAACTTTTTAGCTTGATGTAGTCCTGGTTGTTTATATTAACTTTCATTTTCCTTGCTGTTGGGGATGAATAAATAAAGGAATAACCAGTGAATTATTATGGATTTATAATATAATTTGAAGTCTAAAAGTGTGATATCACCATTCTCTTACTTTCTTTGCAGCTGTACTTTTTGGTATTGAGGATATATTGCATTTCCATATGAATTTCTGTAGTGTTTGTTTCAATTTTTTGAAAAATGCCTTTGATATTTTTTTAAATATATTTCCATTTATTTGTATCTTTTTCAATTTCATCAGTGTCTTACAGTTTTCAATGTAGAGGTAATTTCACCACAGTGGTTAAATTTATTACTATATATTTTATTTTTTAAAAATTTTATTTTAGATATTTTTCACATCATTTTTCATTTTTGCACAATGTATGCATTTTCATCTTGGTTATAGTTCCCACACAATTCTCACCCTCCCTTGTTTTGATCCTATTCCCTTCTCCCCCCCCGCCACCATCCCCCCCCCTGTAGTGTGTCTCTGGTTTTTAGTTGCTTGTTGATTTTGATTTTTACTTTATTATAATTAGTATTTTTTTCCTCGTCCCTTATTTAGGTTTTCTAATCCCTGCTATGAGTGAGACCATCTGGTATTTTTCTTTTTCTTTCTGGCTTATTTCGCTGAGCATGATCCCTTCCAGCTCCATCCATTTTGCTGTGAATTGCACGAGTTTTTCTTTTTGGATTGCTGAGTAATATTCCATTGTGTATATGTACCACATCTTCTTGATCCAGTCATTTATTTTTGGGCATTTTGGTTGTTTCCAAGCTTAGCTATTGTAAATAGTGTTGTTATATACATCAGGGTGCAGGTGCCCTTTTGAATTAATGTTTTTGTTCCCTTTGGGTAAATACCTTGGAGTAGAATTGCAATCGATTGGAAGCTCCATCTTTAGCAGATTTAGGAATCTCCACACAGCTCTCCGTAGTGGTTGGACCAGTTTGCACTCCCACCAGCAGTGCAGGAGAGTTACTTTTTCTCCACATCCTTGCCAACATTTGTTGTTGGTAGTCTTTATTAATATTTACCATTCTCACAGGTGTAAGATGGTATCCCATTGTAGTTTTAATTTGCATTTCCCTGATTACAAGTGATGAACATATTTTCATATGCCTGTTGGCCATTTGCATTTCCTCTTTGGAGAAGTTTTTTTTTAGATCTTCTGCCCATTTTTTGACAGCATTATTTGTGTTATTTTTGTTGAGTCTCAACAGCTCTTTGTCGATTTGTGTGATCAGTTCTTTATCATCAGTGTTGCGTGCAAAAATTTTCTCCCAGTCGGTAGGGTGTCTCTTTATTTGGTTACAGTCTCTTTTGCTGTACAGAAGCTCTTTAGTTTGATGTAGTCCCAGCTGTTTATCTTTGCCTTCTCTATCACTGCTTTGGGTGATGTGTCATTAAAAATGTTACTGATGTGTATGCCATGTAGTGTTTAGCCTATATTTCCTTCTATATATTTTATGGTTTGGGGTCTTATGTTTAGTTCTTTAATCCATTTTGATTGGTTTTTGTGCATGGTGTGAGGTAGTAGTCAAGCTTCATTCTTTTGCATGTCGCAACCCAGTTTTCCCAACACCATTTACTGAACAAACTTTCTTTACTCCAGTGCATAGTCTTTGCTCCTTTGTCAAAGATTAGTTGACCGTAAATCTGTGGGTTTATGTATGGATTTTCTATTTGGTTCCATTGGTCAGTGTGTCTGTTCTTGTTCCAATACCATGCAGTTTTCATGATTATGACTTTGTAGTATAATTTGAAGTCTGGGAGAGTGATACCTCCATTCCCTTCTTTGTAGTCAGGAGACCTTTGGCTATTTGGGGTTTTTGGTGGCTCCATATGAATTTCATCAATATTTGTTCTATATCTTTGAAGAATGTCATTGAAATTTTTATTGGAATAGCATTGAATCTGTAAAATGCCTTTGATAGGATGGCCATTCTGATAGTGTTAATATTTGCAATCCATGACAGGGGATGTCTTTCCATTTCTTTGTGTCTTCTTCTATTTCTTTTAACAGTGTTTTATTGCTTTCTTTGTATAGGTCCATTACCTCTTTTGTTAGGTTTATTCCCAAGTATTTGAATTTTTTTTTCATTTTAATAATAAAAGGGATAATTTTCTTGATTTCTTCTTCTTCAGATTTATTGTTTGTGTATAGAAAGACTACTGATTTTTGTGTGTTGATTTTGTATCCTGCTAGTTTACTAAACTGATTGATTATTTTGATTAGTTTTTCTGTGGATTTTTTGGGGTTCTCTATGCATATTATCATATCATCTGTGAATAGTGATAGTTTTACTTCCTTCTTCTCTATTTGGATTCTTTGTATGTCTTTCTCTTTTCTTATTGCTATTTTTATTGGGATTTTGTTGAATCTGTATATTGCTTTGAGTAAGGCAGCCATTTTGTCAATATTGATTATTCCAATTCTTGTGCAGACCTGTTTTCATTTTTTCCTTTTATTTCTTTCAACATTGTCTTATACTTTTGTTTTATAGATGTTTTATTTTTTTTCTATGTTTACAGCTACATATTCATTTTTTCTGGTGTAATTGTAAATGGGACCACTTTCTTAATTTTTTTCCTCTTTTTATACCTTTGTTTGTATATAGGAAGGAAACTGTTTTATGTGAGTTGATTTTAATGCCACTTCGCTAAACTGATTGTTTTGATTAGTTTTTGCATGGCATATTGAGAGTTCTTGATGTATATTATCATGTCATCTGCAAATAATGATAGCTTTACTTCTTTCCCAATTTGAATTATTTTTTATATCTTTCTCTTGTCTAATTTCTCTAACTAGAACTTTCAATACTATGTGTCACAAAATGTGGTCTATTCTGGACAACTTCCATGTGTCCAGAAAAAAAATTTGTATTCTGCTTCTTGGGGGTGCTGTGCCCTCTAAATTTCTATGAGGTCTAATTCTCTTTTTCAGGCCATTGTATCCCTGTTTATAATCGTTCTAGTTGATTTGTCCATTGGTGTAATTGGGGTACTGAAGTCTCCTACTACATAGTGGCATGTGTGGACATCTTTGTCTTGTATAATATCTATTGGAAAACCTTTCACTTTTTCACCATTCAGAATTATATTGACTCTGAGTTTGTTGTAAATGGCTTTTATTATATTAAGCTTTATTCTTTTTACCCTAGTTTTTTCAGGGTTTTCATCACAAATGGATGTTGTATCTTCCCAAATGCTCCCTTAGCATCCATTGATGTTAATATGTTTTTTATCTTTCTTTTTGTGTATATGATTATACTGATAGATTCTCATATGTTGAACCATCCTTGTTTTCCTGCTCTGTATTCCAATTGGTCATGGTATAAGATCCTTTTAATGCATTGTTGGATTCAGTTTGCAAGAATTTTAGTAACTGTTCATTAAGGAGATCAATCTGTAATTTTCAATTTTTCTGTTGTCTTGATTTTGGTATTATAGTAATATTGGTCTCATAAAAATTATTTGGAAGTAGTCCTTGTTTTACAATTTCTGAAGGAGTTTGAGTAACATAGACATGAGTTCATCTTTGAAACTTTGGTAAAATTGACTTGGAAGACATTTGGTCCTGGATTCTCATTTGGAGGGAGAATTTTCATAGTTTCAATTTCCTTTCTTGTTACTTGTTTGTTCAGGGTTTCTATTTCTTCCATATTAAATCTCAGGTGATTGTGTAATTCTAAGAATGTGTTCATCTCTTCTAGGTTATTAAATTTGTTAGCATATTGATGTTCACAGTGGTGTCTAAATAGCCTCTGAACTTCTGTAGCATCTCCTATGAATTTTCTTTTTTTTATTTTTGAAGCTATTTATTTGAATTTTCTCCCTTATTATTATTTTATTTATTTACTTTTTTGGGGGGTGAGCATTGCTAGAGATTTGTTTACTTTTTCAAAGAACCAGCTTTTGTTTTTATTGATCTTCTGCACTTTTTAAAAAAATTATATTTCCTTTACTACTGCTTTGAGTTTTATTATCTCTGTTCTTAAACTGGCTTCAAGATTTGTTCACTCTTTTTCTAATTCCTCAAGTTGAGAGACAAGGTTATTTGAGCTCCTTCTTATTTCTTTATGTGGGCCTGTATTGCTATGCATTTCTTTCTTAGTACTGCTTTTGTTGCATCCCATAGGATTGGATAGTTTGTGCTCATTCTCATTTTTCTTGAGGAATTTCTTAATTTCTTCTTTGATTTCCTCATTAACCCAGTAGTCTTTTAACATTGTGTTTTTTAGTCTCCATGTATTAAAATATTTCCTTTATTTCTATTGACAGTTTATTTCTAGTTTGATACCTTTATTATCTGAGACAATGCTAGGTATTATTTCAATCTTTCTGAATTTATTGACATTTGTTCTCTGTCAGAAAATGTGGTCTATTCTAGAGAATGTCCCATGTGCACAAAAAAAAAAAAAATGTGTATTCTGCTTTTTTTATTTTTTTTTTATTTTTATTTTTATATTCCCCATACAATTGCACCCCCCTTATTTTGGCCCCAATCCCCCCTTTCCCTGCCCCCAATAGTGTGTCTCTGGTTTATAGTTGTTTGTTGATTTTCTTATAGTTATTCTTTTTCCTGGTCCCTTATTTAGGTTTTCTAGATTCCTGCTATGAGTGAGGCCAGCTGGTATTTTTCTTTTTCTTTCTGGCTTATTTCACTGAGCATGATCCCTTCCAACTCCATCCATGTTGCTGCAAATTGCATGAGTTTATCTTTTTTGATTGCTGTGTAAATTTCCATTGTGTACATATAGGGCATTTTCTTGATCCAGTCATCTCTTTTTGGGCATTTGGGTTGTTTCCAAAGCTTAGCTATTGTAAATAGTGCTGTTATAAACATAAGAGTGCAGGTGCCCTTTGGAATTGATGTTTCTGTGTCCTTTGGGTAATCTGTTTTTTTTGAGGGTGCAGTGCCCTATAAATTTCTATGAGGTCCATGAGGTCTAATGCTTCATTTAAGGCTATAGTATCCCTGTTTATATTCTGTATAGTTGATCTGTCTATTGGTGAGAGTGGTGTATTGAAGTCTCCTACCACATATGTGTTTTTCCAATGCTTGTTTTCAGAGTTTAATTATAGTTACTTAATGTATTTTGGTGCTCCTTCATTTGTTACATAGAAATTGATGAATGTTATGTCTTTTTGATGTGTCATTCTCTTAATCATTTTATAGTGTCCTTCCCTGTCTCTTGAGGCCTTATTTATTTATTTATTTATTTATTTATTTATTTATTTATTTATTTTTTTGTGGGACCCTTGCTGGCAGCCGGGGAACGAACCGGCACTGCAGAGGCTGTGGGCAGCCTAGCAGCCCAGCACTCAACTGCTGCGCCACCAGGGGAGTCCCTTGAGGCCTTCTTTAAATAGAAATTTATTTCTCTGATATAAGTATGGCTGTCCCTGCCTAATTTAGAGTCTTATTCACTTGTAGGATTGTTTCATAATCCTTTACTTTGAGCCTATGTTTATCTATGAAATTCAGGTGTGTCTCCTGTAAATAGCAGAAAGTTGGGTTCTCTTTCATGATCCAACTAGTTACTCTGTCTTTCAATTGATGAGTTTAGTCCATTTGCATTTAAAGAGATTATTGTTATGTGACTTTATGTTTAATTTTTGTGGGTCAATCTAATACTTTATTGAGTTACTTGTGTACTTTTCTCTCTTCAGTTTAGGTGTGTAAACTCCTCTCAGTATTTCTTGGTGGGTGGATTAGTGTTTGCAAACTTTTTGATTATCTCTATGTCTGAAAAGGTCTTGATTTCTCCCTCATATCTTAAGGAGAGGCTTTCAGAATAGAATATTCTCATCTGACAGTTGTTATCTTTAAGTATTTGGAGCATGCTATTCCATTATCTCCTCATTCATATTATTTCTTCAGAGAAATCTGATGTTTACCTGATTGGGGTACATTTACATGTTATCTGTTTCTTCTCCCTTGCCAACTTCAATATTCTTTCTTTATTTTGAATTCTTGTAAGTTTCACTAGTACATGTCTTGTTGTTGGTCCCACTTTATTTAATTAATTTGAGGTTCTTTTTGCTTCCTATATTTGTGCATATATTCTCTCCTCTAGGGTTAGCAGGTTTTCATCCACTATTTCTTTTAATAATTTTTCAGTTCCGTTCTCTCACTCTTTCCCCTCTAATATTCCCTTTATCTTATGTTGACTTTTTTTCATAGTTAGATAATTCTCTAAGCATTTCTTAATTTTTTTGTCTTAATTTCTCTCTTTTCTTCTCTACCCAGGATCTTTGCATATGTGCATCTTCAATCACACTAATTCATTCTTCCACTCTATTAATTCTACTTCCACTACTTTCTCCTGAGTTTTCTTCTCTAGTATTTCTCTTTTTAAATAATGAAATTCCATTTTTATATTATTTAAGATTTTATTTTTTTCTTCATTGATTTTTATTTCTAAGGACATTATTTCATCTTTCTGAGTTTTCTTCCATTTCTTTGAATTTATCATTGCAATTTTAAACTCTATATCTATAGGGAGAGCACAGATTCCATATTTTAGTTTCTGAAGATTTGCTCTCTCTCTCTCTCTCTCTCTCTCTCTCTCTCTCTCTCTCTCTCTCATGTTGCAAATTGTTGAGTTTTTCCTTCTCTCCATTATTAGCTTTACAATGCAGCTACTATATGTGGGGCTTCCTCTGGTCATGGCTCCTCCTGCCTCCCTGGTGTGGGTCTCACCTGTCCCACAGGTGTGGGCACTGGCAGTGTCTCATGGTAGATCAAAAGATCTCTGTCTGGTCTGTCACCTTCCCTGGCATGAGTCCAGGATCTTACTGGTCTGTGAAGTTGCTGTTAGGGTATCAGAAGAGGTTGTGGGACCTCTGGCTACTCTGTCACTCTAGAAGTGCAGGTCCAGTGTTTCACCACTCAGGTTGGGTGCTGGTGGTGTCTCATGGGATGTTGTGGGATCTTTGCTGGTTTGAGTGGTCATGGGAAGGATCTCTCAGGAAGTCTTTGCTTGACTGAGCAGACATTGTGGGGTCTTGTAGGAGGTTGCAAAGACTCTCACTGCTCTTACATCTTCTCCAGCATGGTTCCAGGATCTCACTGGTCTGGGCAGGAGCTGAAAAAGTTTCATGGGAGGTCACCTTCATGAGTGTTAGTGAAGTCTTCCAGGAGAATGCCAAGCCTTTGCTGGTCTGACCAGGCACTGGAGGGGTCTCACAAGAAGTATATTCTCTTGACTAACTGGTGCTGGGAAAACCCAAAAATCACTTTTAAAAGAATGAAGTTGGATCATGTTTAACCCAATGCAGAAAAATAAATTCCAACTGAATTAAAGATTTAGGTACAAGACATGCAAAAATAAATATATAGAAGAAAATATATGCAATATGTTCCATGGCATCAATTACGGAGTTATTTTTGGAGATCAATCCATACAACATGTGGCATAAAAGTAAAAACAAACAATTGGGATTGCTTCAAATTGAAATTCTTTTGCACAGTAAAAGAAAATACAAGTAGATTTAAAAGACATCCTACTGAATGAGAGAAAATATTTTCACAAATATCCAAGATGCAATAAAAAATGCAATTTGGCAATGGGAATAAACATCAGTAAATAGGCAACATATCTAAACAGACAATATCCCTGAAGGAGATATACAGAAGACTAAGAGGTATTTGTAACAATGTTCATCTTTCTTCCAATAAGAAAAATGCTGGTTAAAACCACAATGAGATGTCATTTCATACCCAATAGAGTAGCACACATTAAAAAGAAGCCCAACAACAAGTGATGGAGAGGACATGGAGAAAGTGGAATCCTACTACACTATTGGTGGCAACAAAAACTGGTACAGTCAGTTCAGTTTCTTTACCTTAAGAAAACTAAAAACGGGATATGACGCAGAAATCCTACACTTAGACTTCTATCCAAAGAAGATAAAACCATCACCCCTAAAAACCACATGTTCTAGGGCCTCCCCTGGTGGTGCAGTGGTGCTGGGCTGCGAGGCTGCCCGCAGCCTCTGCAGCACCAGTTCGTTCCCTGGCCGCCATTGAGGGTCCCACCAAAAAAAAATGTTAAAAAAAAAACTTGTTCTACAATGTTTATTGCAGCACTATTTACAATAGCTAGTACAAGAATGCAGCTTATATGACCATTTATTGAAGATTGGATCAAAAATTTGTGGTATAGTCACATTATGGAATACTATTGAACCATAAGGAAAGTATTAAATAATATTTTCAGTAAAATGGAAAGGGATCAAGGGAATTATGTGTAGCAAAAACAAGTCAAAATAACATAATTATTGGACAATGACATAGCAGATGATTTGAAAAAGTAAAATACTTATAAAAATTAGCAAACATAACAAAGAGTGGTTAAGAGGGAAGGGGAAATTTATAAGGGTCAAGGCAATATAAGGGATGGTGGTATAGAAACAAAAACAAATTTTGAAAATCCTAGCTCAGCTAAAACAAAACAAAACAAAACCTTGCTACCTACCAATCTGGAGTTTCCTCTCTTTCTTTCATTTCTTCCTGTCTTCTGTATAAGGGGGCTGGTTTCAGATTATACCTGGGAAGATCCTGAGGTTATGACCTAAATTTTTCCAATTTCTAGTTGGTTTTACTGTTGAAGTTTGAAGTTTCTTTATATGTTTAAATATTGTAGATACTAATTCTTTGTCAAATATGTTGTTTTCCCTTCCAACTCTGTCCAAGATATTGCACATGGTAAGATTTCATCTTCCTTTATACCTGAGTATTATCCCAGTATGTATATACCACATCTTCTTTATTTTCTCATCATTGGTTGGGGATTGTAAATAGCATTGCAATGAACATAAGAGTACATATATCCCTTCAAATTGGTATTTTTACATTCTGGTGGATACCAATGAGTAGAAGTGCTAGATCATTTTGTAGTTATCTTTTAAATATTTTGAGACCCTCTCAGATGCTGCTGCTCATTTCCATCTGGGAAAGGGCAACTCCATGTCCAGATGGTTTGAACTTTGAACCTCTTGTCCTGATGAACAATTTTGCCATTCTCAATTTTTATGACATTTGGAACTTCTATAACTGGAGGTGCAGAAAACTAAGGTAAAGAGATTAAAATGGCTTCCAGAGGAAAGACAGAAACAAGCAAATTAAGGCAGAATTTAGAAGTACAGGTGAATAGACTAATGCAGCAATTACAAATTCTGGAGGAACGCAGAGAGGAACTTGATGCAGATGAATAGGAAGAGAACAAAAAGAAAACGTTGGAGCAACTAAGTAAATTTAATGAGTCACTAAAGAAAATTATATCTGGAAATATGACT
The DNA here is from genome assembly GCF_014898055.3 of Talpa occidentalis. Classification (NCBI taxonomy): domain Eukaryota; kingdom Metazoa; phylum Chordata; class Mammalia; order Eulipotyphla; family Talpidae; genus Talpa; species Talpa occidentalis. Next base: position 51,057,265 of record NW_023601543.1, read on the forward strand.
TTAGTAGCTGAATTAACTGACATGCAATTGGCTGTCCAGGCAGCTATCAGCCAGGTCTTTCAACCCCAGAGTTCTTCGGATTGTTTGCCAAGAAACAAACAGGTCAGTTTCAAACAAGGCTGCCAGAGATCTCATGGTAGGAAAACTGGAAAGAGACCTATATACTCAACAGAAAGTGGCAGTCCTAACAGCTCTCCCTCCTCCCCCCACCCCCACAGTGTGTCTCTAGTTTATAGTTGCTTGTTGATTTTGATTTTTACTTTATTATAATTAGGTTTTGTTCATGGTTCCTTATTTAGGTTTTCTAAATTCCTGCTATGAGTGAGACCATCCAGTATTTATCTTTTTTCTCTCTGTCTTATTTCGCAGAGCATGATCCCTTCCAGCTCCACCCATGTTGCTGCAAATTGCATGCAAAACAAGGGTGGTGGGAATTGTATGGGGACAATAACCAAGGTGAAAATGCATACATTGTGCAAAAATAAAAAATGATGTAAAAAGTGTATAAAATAAAAAAAAATAATAAAAATACTAACAGCTCTTATGAAACATTGACAGAGGCTGACTACAAGTGATGAGGCCTTCTTGTCAGCAAATGCAGGTGGCATATTCAGCCAGTTTGAGAGGGTTCTACAAATCTTGGCTCTGGAGACAAAATTCTTGCTTTGGCATGTTTTGAGGTTGGAAAAACAAAAAAAAAATTGATATGTTGTGGAAGATTGGAACTTTGATAATATTTTTAATGTAAATGTTTTTCTTCTGAGGATTTTGAGTCATTGAAAAGAAATCAAGAGATTCTTGAAGCACATTAGTAATCTACAAAAAGGGCCTCCCTGGTGTTGCAGCGGTTGAGCGCTGGGTTGCGAAGCTGCCCACAGCCTCTGGAGCGCCGGTTCAATCTCCGGCTACTCCCCGGCCACCGGAAGAGGGTCCCACATGGCACACAGACCTCTCCTGCTGCCTGCTGCTCCCCTCAGCAGTGTATTTCGTCATTTTGTCAGTCTGTCTGTTCTGCTCCCCGCTCTGGCTCTAGTGAATTCTCTCACCCTCCCGCGCTTCTGACTGTACCCAGTTCTTGTATAAATAAATAAATAAAATAAAATAAAATAAAACAAATCTTTAAAAAAAAACAATAATCTAAAAAAAGGTAACAGAAAAAGTACTGGTGGTTCTGCTCATGCTATTCCTTATCATGCTATTGTTACAGGGTAGGGAGAGGGGCACCCCAGATCCCCCAAAACCTGCCTGCTCTAAATAGGTTCTGTCATCTGCTGCATCAATACAAAACAAATGAGACTTTAGTGGGAAAGAACTTTAATAAAATTAGTGAACAATCAGAAAAGACAAAGAATATAGTTTCTATATCAAGCACCCAAAGTTAGCCATCCCCTGGTGGGTAAAAGTCCATCCAAATGGGATTGGCCCAGAGCAAGGCCCCAGAGCCTGCCGCAAGTCTAAAGCATCTTCCAGTGGGGACCCACAGAAAAGCATCAGAAACAACCAGACAAGTCTGGAGGGAAAAGAGCAAAATGAAAATCAAGACAAAAACCACCATTGTCACCTCCCCATGGGTCTCTCACCCACATCTAAGTCAACCAGTCCACAACCAAAAGGCAAGTGCAGTTTCTTCATGTGTCTCTTGGCTCCATGTGCCTCCTCCAGGTCTCCTTCTGGCTCTCCATCCTGCTTCCTTCCTTCCTCAGTCTCCTCTGCAGCTTCTTCTCTCCCTGCTCAACTCCACCCCTCTTTTGGATGGGGCAGGAAACCTGGGCCCTCCCCTTTCCTGGGGACCACCCTGTTAAACTATGTGAGGGGTGCTTTAGTGATCCTGGGCTTGCTGGGATGGAGGCACTCACTGGATCTTTACTGTGATTTGTCTGTTTAAGAGAGAGAAAACAGTCTCTTTGCATCTTGATTAATGTTCCTTGTTTTTAAGTGCTGGTTTTAAATGAAACAATATGAAATAATGATTCTTTTTCTGTTCATATTCTATCTCTGCTTGTCAGAATGAATAGTATGGCACCATCAATAAATCTCATGTGTTCACAGATTTTTAGAGTTCTAAGTGATCACAGAAATAGTTCATTTTACAAACAAGGAAAGAGGCTCAGATAAAGCAAGTGACTTGATCAAAGTTACCTATGAGTCACATCTGGGGATAAAATCAGGTGTCCTGACTCCCAGTTCAATGTCCATTGAATTTTATTTTTTTTATTCTGTGCTGTTTAAAAAAAAACAAACATTAACACATTTCTGTAAGGCCATCTTAATGAAAATTCAATGTACCAACAAAAAGTTGCCACTAAAAGTTCATTTCCCAACCCACAAGTTTTCCCTATGAATGGGGCCCGTTGTGTCTCCCCTATTGAGAGTCCTCTGCAATTGCTTAACCGCGAGTATTGTTTTGCGTGGGAAACAATTGGAATTGGCAGCAGGACAGCCTCCCTGTGTAAGACTCTGATGAAACCAAGAGGTTGGTAAATTGAAGCTACTATATACTCTTCAACTTTTGGAGAAACACAAAATAAGTTACAAGGAAAAGCAGGTTTCTTTCTTTCATATTCACTTATTTCTGCATTCTCAAATAGATATGCCCATGTGCATGTGTGTGAGCAAATTCCCTAGGCTCTGGCCACTTTATTTTCTTTCATGAACTTTTCAATATTATTTTTCTTTCCATTTTATACAAATTAAAAACTGAAGCATCTTGTATACTGTAAACTCTAAGGTGCTCTGCCAACTGGACAAAATTAGGGCACCTCAGCTACTTTATTACCTTATTTGGAACTTTAAATGGATAATTTTTTATATATTGGTTGATGATGGTCAAACTCACATTGAAAATGTGACAAACCGGGGCCTCCCTGGTAGAGCAAGGGGTTAAGTAAGCACCGCACTATGAAGCAATCTGAAACCTCTGCAGACAGTTCGATCCCTGGCCTGCCAGGAAGCAACCCACATGGCAAAGCAGACCTCTCCTGTCTTGCCCGCTCCTCCCCTCAGCAGTGTAGTTTAGTTAGTCTGCATGTTCTGATCCCCATTCTGCCTCTGGTGAATCCTCTAACCCTCCCTCCCGCCCCGCCACACATCTCTGGCCTGTGCCACAACTCTTGTATGCATAAATAAATAAATCTTAAAAAAAAAAAGAAATTGTGACAAACCAAGGAGAAGCTTATTACATGCTATTCATCTAGGGCTCTGTGGTCAATTGACATTTTGTTATTTTGTTTTATTTTGTTATTTTGTTTTTTTGTTTGTTTAATTGAAGAAAATTCATAGAACATAATATTCATCATTTTAAAGTGATTCATTGGTATTTAGTACATTTGTTACAGGGCAGCCCCTATATAAAATGTGTTGCCTGACTGTGGGTCCTCACCCACATGCTTAAAAGGGACTTATTAATACTCCACTGCAGGCACACACAAAAAGTTAATAAAAGGTTTATTTACAAGGGATGGGGAAATGAGGAAATGTACAACTCAGGGAGAAAAGAGGGAGATAGTCTTTTTAATTAATATTTTATTTTATATAATTCTTACACCATTTTTCATTTTTGTACAATGTATGCATTTTCATTTTGGTTATATTCCCCATACAATTGCACCCCCCCTTATTTTGACCCTAGTCCTTCCTCTCCCCTTCCCTCCCCATCCCCGTAGTGTGTCTCTGGTTTATAGTTGCTTGTTGATTTTGATTTTCACTTTGTATTAATTAGTCTTTTTCCTGGTCACTTATTCAGGTTTTCCAAATTCCTGCTATGAGTGAGACCATGCGGTATTTTTCTTTTTCTTTCTGACTTATTTGCTGAGCATGATCCTGTCTAGCTCCATCCATGTTGCTGCAAACTGCATGTTTTTATCTTTTTTGATTGCTGAGTAATATTCCATTGTGTATATGTACCACAACTTCTTGATCCAGTCATCTATTTTTGGGCATTTAGGTTGTTTCCATAGCTTAGCTATTGTAAATAGTGCTGCTATAAACATAGGGATGCAGGTGTCCTTTGGAATTAATGTTTCTGTGTCATTTGGGTAAATATTTAGGAGTAGAATTGCTGGATCATATGGAAGCCCTATCTTTAGTAGGTCAAGAAATCTCCACACAGCTTTCCATAGCGGTTGGACCGGTTTGCTCCCACTAGCAATGCAGGAGAGTTCCTTTTTCTCCACAACCTCGAGTCTTAAATGTGTCCTACCCATTCCGCCGACCTGGAAACCCAATGGCACACTGACAGCTGGCGGAGAGCCATGAGCTGTGAAGGCAAGAGTCGAGAGACCCCCAAGACCAACATGTCTGTTTTTATACCAAACCTGGCTGCTTCAATCCACCCTCAGGTCCCAGCAACCTTCCCTTTGGTGGTGATGGGATTTGTCTTTCCCAATGTCTTGATGGCTTTGGTCTAGAGTGGGGGTGGAATCCACAAAGCCTGTATGGAATTAGCTCAGGACATCCTTTCCCCCTAACACATTCTCAATGTTTTGTAACCATCACTACTACCTAGTTGTAAAACACTTTCATCACCCTCAAAAGAGACCCAATAACCACTAAGCAGTCACTCCCCATTCCCTTGTCCTTTCTCTAGCAACCACTAGTCTCATTTCTGTCTTTCAGTATTTTCCTATTCTGGATATTTATATAAGTGGAATCATACAGCATGTGACCTTTTGTGTAAGACTTCTTTCACTTAGCATAACATTTTTGTGGTTAATCCATATTAAAATTCTAGAATGTATCAATACTTCCAATGGCTGAATAATATTCCCTTGTGTGGATAGCACATTGCATTTATCCATTTATCTCACTGGGTTTTTTTCTTACTTTTTGGCAATTGTGAATACTGCTGCTATGAACATTTGTGTATAGATCCCACGTTACAGTGGCAGCGCTGAGTCCCAGCCACTAGACCACCATGGGTTTGTTACAGGGCAGCCCCGATACAAAAACAGGTTGCCTGACTGTGGGTCCTCACCCACACGCTTAAAAGGAATTATCAATACTCCACTGCAGGCACACACGGAAGGTTAATAAAAGGTTTATTTTCAAGGGAAGGACAAATGAGGAAATGTACAACTCAGGGAGAAAAGTGGGAGTCAAATTTTTAAATGTGTCCGACCCAATCTGCCAATCTGGAATCCCAAATGGCACTCTGAGAGCTGGCCGCAAGCCAGGAGCCGTGAAGCTGTTAGGGGGAAATGATGTCCTGAGCTAATCCCATACAGGCTTTGTGGACCACACCCCCACTCCAGACTAAAGCCATCAAGACATTGGGAAAGACAAATCCTGTCACCACCAAAGGGAGGGTGGCTGGGACCTGAGGGTGGAGTTGGGCAGCCAGGTTGGATATAAAAACCAAACACGTGGGCCTTGGGGTGGCTCACTGTCGCTCACCTCCTGGCTACACAGCTCCTGGCTTGCAGCCAGCTCTCAGAGCACCAATTTTGGGATTCCTGATCAGCGGATCGGGTAGGACTCATTTAAAACTTTGTCTCCCACTTTTCTCCCTGAGCTGTACGTTTCCTCATTTCCCCTTCCCTTGTAAATAAACCTTTTATTAACCTTTCACGTGTGCCTGCAGTAGAGCATTGATAAGTCCTTTTAAGCGCGCAGGTGAGGACCCACAGTCAGGCACCCCATTTCGTATCGGGTTTGCTCTACAACAAAGCCAGGAGGTGAGTGAGAGAATGAGCCCCCCAAAGCCCACGTGTTTGGTTTTTTATACGAAACCTGGCTGCTTAACTCCACCCTCAGGTCTCAGCCACCTTTCCTTTGGTGGTGACAGGATGTTTTTCCCAATGTCTTGATGACTTTGGTCTGGAGTGGGGGTGGAGTCCACAAAGCCTGCATGGAATTAGCTTAGGACATCATTTCCCCCTAACAAGTTGGTGTCTCAGGAAGCACAGCAGGAACTTGGCAGACGCTCAGGCAAGCAAGTGAGAAGAGGCAGATTTGCTTAGAGAAAGAAAAAGTTTATTGAGGAAAAAAGGAACGGAAATAAAGTGGGACTCCAGGCCCATGGAACCAGGTCAGGGAGGGGCCAGGAAGCCCATGTGGAGTAGTGCCTCAGGGAATATACCCCTTCTTTCCCTAATTATGCTAAAGCTCCACCAGTCTCTTTGTGGTTGGTTAGTTCTTGGTGGCCTCACTCACTATCTTAATGTCTCTATGCCCAGATCAAAGTCTCTGTGCCCCAGCCCTTCTTCTTCTTCAGATATATTGTTTGTGTATAGTAAGGCTACTGACTTTTGCATGTTGATTTTGTATCCTGCCACTTTACTGAACTGATTGATGAGTTGAATTAGTTTTTCTGTGGAGTTTTTGGGGTTCTCTATGTATATTATCATATCTTCTGCAAATAGTGATAGTTTGACTTCTTCTTTTCCTATTTGGATTCCTTGTATGTCTTTCTCTTGTATTATTGCTCTGGCTAGGACTTCCAGTATTATGTTGAAAAGCAGTGGTGAGAGTGGACATCCTTGTCTTGTTCCAGATCTTAATGGAAATGCTTTCAACTTTTCACCATTGAGAATGATACTGACTGTTGGATTGTCATATATGGCCTTTATGATGTTGAAGTATGTTCCTTGTATCCCAAGAATTTCAAGGGCTTTTATCATGAATGGGTGTTGCACTTTGTCGAAAGCTTTCTCAGCATCAATTGATATTATCATATGTTTTTTATATTTCTTTTTGTTTATGTGTTGGATAAGGTTGATTGATTTTCAGATGTTGAGCCATCCTTGTGTCCCTGGCATGAATCCTACTTGGTCGTGGTGAATTATCTTATGGATACATTGCTGGATTCTGATAGCTAAATTTTATTGAGGATTTTTGCATCAGTGTTCATTAGCGAGATTGGCCTGTAGTTTTCCTTTTATTGTGTTGTCCTTGTTCGGTTTTGGTAATAGTGTAATGTTGGCTTCATAGAACGTGTTTGTTATTGTCCCTTCCTTCTCAATTTTTTTGGAAGAGTTTGTGAAGAATAGGCACTAATGGGTCTCTGAATGTTTGGTAGAATTCATTTGTAAATCCATCAGGTCCTGGGCTTTTGTGTTTGGGGAGGTTTTTGATTACCATTTCAATTTTGCTGCTTGTAATTGGTCTTTTGTAATTGTTCTATTTATTCTTTATCTAGCTTTGGGTGATTGTAGAGTTGTAGGAATTTGTCCATCTCCTCTAGATTGTTGAACTTGATTCCATATAACTGTTCATAGTAGTTACTGATTATTCTTTTGATTTCTGCTGTGTCCGTTGTGATTTCTCCTCTTTCATTTATGATCCTGTTTATTAGTACTTTCTCCCTTTTTCCCTTTGTGAGCCTGGCTAGGGGTTTGTCTATTTTATTGATTTTTTTTTGAAGAAACAGCTCTTGAATTCATTAATCTTTTGGATTGCTTTTTTAGTTTCAATTTCATTTATTTCTGCTTTGGTTTATATTATTTCTTTTCTTCTACTGGTTTTAGGGTTTATTGTTGTTCTTTTTCTAGATTTTTGAGCTTTGAGGTTAGGTGGTTTCTTTGAGTTCTTTCTTATTTCTTGATGTGAGCTTCTATTGCTATACATTTTCCCCTTATTTCTGCTTTTGCTGCATCCCTTACATTTAGGATATTGGTGTCCTCCTTGTCATTCACTTCAAAGTATTTTTTTATTTTCTTCTTTGATCTCCTCATTAGTCCAGTGGTCTTCCAGTAGTGTGGTTTTCAATCTCCATGAGGTAGCAGAGTTCCTTGCCTTCTTTTTATGATTTATTTCTAGTTTGATGCCTTCATGGTCAGAAAAGATGGTTGGTATGATTTCCATCTTGGTGTATCTGTTGATGTTTGTCTTGTGCCCCAGTATGTGATCGATCCTGGAGAATGATCCGTGTGTGCTTGAGAAAAATGTGTACTCCGTTTTTTGGGGGGTTTAGTGTTCTATAGATGTCTGTTAAGCCCAAATGCTCTAGGTCCTTATTTAGAGCTTTAGTGTCTTTACTTATTTTTTGTCTCGTTGATCTATCCATTGTTGATAGTGGTGTGTTGAAGTCTCCCACTACATATGTGTTTTGTCTGATGTCTGTTTTCAGACATGATAACAGTTGTCTGATATATTTTGGTGCTTCTTCATTTGGTGAGTATATGTTAATGAGTGTTATTTCTTCTTGAAGTATTGTCCCCTGGATCATAATGTAGTGACCATTGGGGTCACTCTTTTTCTTTTTGAGTTTGAAATCTGTTTTATCTGATATAAGTATAGCTGTTCCTGCTTTGTTTTTTGGTCCATTTTCTTGTAGGATTGTTTTCCATCCTTTAACTTTGAGTCTATTTTTATCTTTTGTAGCTAAATGTGTTTCCTGGAGACAGTAAAAGGTTGGGTTTTGTATCTTAATCCAGGCTGCAACTCTGTGTCTTTTTATTGAAGAGTTTAGTCCATTTACATTTAGAGTTAATATTGATATGTAGCATCTGTATTTGCCATTTTGTTTGTCTTTCCTTTGATTTTATTTATTTATTCTTTTAATAACTTTTTTTTGGCCTTCTTTCATTGTTATTCGTCCCTCTGAGGTTCTGGCTTTAGGATTCCTTGTAGTATTTTTTGGAGTGGGGGTTTAGTTGTAATGAAATTCCAGAGTTTCTGTTTGTCTGGGAAGGTCCTTATTCTTTCTTCATATAGGAAGGAGTTTTGCAGGGTAGAGTATTCTTGGTTGGCATCTGTTTTCTTGGAGTCTGTTGACTATGTCCCTCCACTATCTCCTTGCCTGTAGTGTTTCTTCAGAGAAGTCTGATGTCAGCCTGATTGGTTTTCCTTTGAATGTTATCTGTTTCTTCCCTCTTGTCAGCTTCATTATTTTTTCCTTGTCCTGGATTCTTGGGAGCTTTACTATTATGTGTCTTGCTATATTTTTCCTTTTGTCGTGGAAGTTTGGTGTTCTTCTTGCTTCTTGTATATCAGTTTTCAGCTCCGTCTTCACATTTGGGAAGTTCTCTTCAATTATCTCTTTGAATATTTTCTCTGTTCCTGCATCTGTCTCCTCTCCTTCTCGTATTCCTATAACTCTTATATTTCCTTTCCTCATGGAGTCAGATAGTTCCCAAAGTATTTCTTCTGTCTTTTTCCTTCATATTTCTCTTTCCTTTTCTGTTTTGGTTCTTTTTATTTCTGTGTCTTCAAGAGTACTTATTCGTTCTTCCATTTCATCTATTCTGGTTTCATATCTTTTCCCAGAGTTCTTTAGTTCCTCCATTAATTCTTTGATCTCCTGTGATCTTTTGCTTCCCCCTTTAGGGACTCAATTTCATTCTTCTGATCGTTGATTATTTTTCTCATTTCTTTGTTTTCCTTTATGAGCTCTGTCACTTTTTTAATCATGGCAATTTGAAATTCTCTTTCTGGAAGGCTCAGAAGTTCTTCCAAGTTACTGTCGTTGAAATCTGGGGGTGTTGTTTCTTTTTGTCGTGTGCTTTTTCCTGAGGAGTTGTTAGGTTGCGTGTGGTTCTTCTACTCCCTACTGTCTGTTTTCTAATTGTCGTATGCATTGGGAACCTGTGTTGCTGGGATGGCCGGCATGTTGGGTGAACTTCTCCGCTCCCCTCTGGCTCCTCCAGGAGCCATCTGTTGGTTTCTAGCAGTCTTTACTGAAGAAAGGTCCCTGTTCTAAAATGCCGATGTGGGGACACACTCCCCTGTGTGCCTGGTCTGCCCCGGTGGTGGGTTCCCGCTTCCCCTCTGGGCTTGGATTGCAGGCCAGGAGGGGCCTTGCGTGGGTGAACTTCACCACTGACCTCTGGCTCCTGAGAGAGCTTTCTGCTGATTTCAGGCAGTCTTTACTGAAGAAATGTCCCTGTTCTAAAATGGCGATGCGGGACGCACTCCCTGCGCGTCTGGTCTCAGGCACACTCTTCTGCGCCTCTGGTCTGCCCCGGCCGTGGTTGCCCGCTCCCCCTGTGGGCTCAGACTGCTGATCGGAAGGGGCCTGGCATGGGCTAACTTCCCAGCTGGCCACTGGCTCCTCCAGGAGCCTTTTGCCATTTTCAAGCAGTCTTTTCTGAAGAAAGGTCCCAGTTCTATGGGATGTTAGTGACTTTTTTTTACTGGTCGCTAGGTGGCGCCAGAGATCTCTCCTAATGTCCTTGGGGAGCTGTTTTTTTCACCCCGTGGGATGGGGAACAGAGCGGGAATGGTAAGGTAAACCTCAACGGCTTTGGAGTGCTGTGTCTGCCTTGTGCCCCACCATCGAGGAGAACCCACGCCCCGAATTTTGTGCCCCAGGTCTCAGTTCCAAAGCCCTCAGGTCCAAGACACGGGCTGTAGCCCAGTTCAATGACCGCAGAAATGGCGCCTTTTGCACCCCGCTCCCGTACCTGGGCACCTCGTTCCTGATTACTCAGTGAGGGACTTTCACCTCAGTGAGGGCCCCAGCACATCTCCCCATAAGCCTAGGTCGCAGGCGCAGAGACCTGGGCAGCCGTGATCCACGTTTGCTTTTCAAGCGCACTGCTTTTCCGTGCAAGCTTACCCGCCAGCCAGGGGCTGTGTGCAGGTCTCCGTGGGTCTCTGTTGTTCTCTAATGGCGCCTGGAGCCATTCACTCACCTCCGCGGTGAATCCTGTGGGGTTCTCCACAGCTCCAGTTCACAGGGTGTGGTGGCTGAAATAGTTCTTTTCCACTCACAATCCCGCTTGATGTGTAGTTTGTTCTTGTTGGTCGTTTTAGTTTTTTTGTTGTTGTTGTTTTTTCCTCCTTTCTGTTGGTCAGAGAGTGCCAACTTTGTGGGTGGGGGAGGGTAACAGGGTTCTGCGCTTTCCTCCCTTCTAGTCCTCTTTTTTGGCAACTTTCTTCTTCGGGTAGTTTGCTGGAGTCGTCCGTTTATCTTCCGTGTTCCAGTTCTCTCTGGGACCTGCCGCTTTTCCTCCCTATTAACTTTTTTTTTTTAATGGGAGATCTTACTCACAGCGTCTCCTCACCGCCATGTTGATCCACCTCCTCAGATGCTCATGTTTTGGGTCTAAGGGATGAGGCATGGTGGTCATGCAGTTTCGTGATTGGTAAACCTTGGCCAATGTCCTAACATAACCAATGTTAATATTGTGGGCTTTTTTTTCTTGTTATTGGCTTTTCTCTCCTATTATGTCCCCTGAGGTCCCATGTCTCCCAAGGTCCCAGAACATATTCCTCCTGGTGTCCCCTGGGGCCCCAGTCTCTTTCTTTGTCAAAGTCTAATCCTTCACAATAGGACCTATTTACTATGTAGGACTGCTGTGCATTCCCCATACACCTTTTCCCTTAACACAGACAGAAGTTTTGCATTGGAGCTAATCAAGCATTTAACAACTCTTTCAAGCACCTTTCAGTATGATTTATTTCATGTAACTTGTATTTAATTCATAATAAATGTGAAAAGTTAGTAAATATATGCAACTATACTTACTAAATGACTTGAAATGACTTGAAATCTATATGTCTCTCTCTATATAGAGAGAGAGAGAAAGAGAGAGAGACACACACACACACATTCTGAGACCCTCCACAAAATTTTCCACAGGGCATAGACAAGTCTATATTTCCACCAAGTGTGAAAGGTTTCTTTTCTATTCACATACTAACACTTACTGTTTCTGGTCTTTTTTGTTTGGGTCATTCTTATAGGCATGAGGTGTATCTCATTGTAGTTTGGATTTGTATTCCCCTGACATGTGATGATGAGCATTTCTTTCTGTGCCTGTTCACCATCTGACATAGTCTATGGAGAAGTGTCTTTTTAGTTCTTCTACCCATTTTTGATGAGGATTTTTGTTTACTTTTTGTTGAGTTGTGTGAGTTCTTTATATATAATAAATATTCTTGTCCGATGTATGATATGCACATATTTTATCCCATTCAGTAATAATGATGTTTGTGATAGTTTCTTTCACTGTACAGTTTATTTTAATTTGATGTAGTTCTATTTTTTTTTTTTTGCTTTTGTTTCCCTTGTGGTTGGAGTTGTGTCCCCAAAGATATTTTGTGAAATGTTTTATCTGTTTATTCCTTGAATATCATGATTTCAAGTTTTGAATTTATTTTGAGGTAAGTTTTGCAGATAGTATAAAAGAGTGGTCTAGTTTCATTCTTTTCACATGGCTAATTTCTCCAACACCATTTGTTGAAGAGACTCCCTTCTCTAGTGTATACTCTTGGCTCCCTTGTCATAGCCTAACTGTACATATATGTGTGGTTTAATTTCTGTTCTCTTCCAATTATCTGTGTGTCTATGGTTTGATTACTGAATAATTGCAGTATAGTTTGAAGGATGGTAATATGATACCTCTTTTCTGTCTCAGAATTGCTTTGGCTATTTAGGGTATTTTCTGGTTCCATTTGAATTTCAGTAATGTTTCTTCTATGTATCTGAAGAATGGCATTGAAACTTTGACAGGGATTGAATCGAATCTGTATATTACATTGGATAAGAGGGACATTTTTAACAATGTTAATTCTTCCAAACCATGTACAAGGAATATCTTTCCATTTCTTTGCGTGATTTTCTATTTCTTTTAGCAAAATTTTAGAGTTTCCATTGTTCAAGTCTTTCTCTCCTTCATTAAACTTATTTTGGAGTGCTTAATTATTTTTGATTCAATTGTCAATGGGACTATATTTGTGGTTTCTTTTCTTGCTTGCAAATAGTAACACCCAATATAGTTTTTTTAATATTAAAAGAATAATAATAATATTTATAACCTACTAATAATAAAAATAATAATATTTATAACCTACTACTTTTGTGTACTGATTTATTGTTTCTGACATTTTTAGAGGCATCTTTAGGGTTATATCATCTGTAAATAGTGTTGATCTTACTTCTTTCCAAACTTGAATTTGTTTATATTTATTTCTCTTGCCTTATGTCTCTAGTGAATATGCTATCTGATAAAGAGCGAAAATCTTCATTGTCTTCCTTACTGCATTCTGGAGAATTATTGTCTCTGTGGTGTTATATTCCCTGAGGTCACAAAGCACCTAAGTGATTTTTTTGTCTACCCATTACTATTTTATATTTCCTGATTTTTGTTTTTAAATATCTGTATCAGTGACTTAGGAATTAGAACCACATTAGCTTTTCCCAAGGGTGGTGCTCTTGTTTCATTTGATTTTAGATTTTAGGCCTTTGCTGGCTTCTGTGTATTTGTAGACACCATCTTGCAGTTGCCAAGTCTAACAGTGGGTCAAGATCCTGAAGGGTTCCAGACCTTGATGCAAATGTGTGGGGTGGGGAGAACTGGCTTATGTTTGTGGCAACATTGACATCTCTCCTCTCAGGTTCTAGTCCTGAGACTGCCATCTGTGTTCTGCCAGTGTGCTCACAAGCTCAATGCAAGTCCTGGAGTGTGTGTGGAGGGGTTGGGGTTGGGCAGGGTGGAGGAGTATATAGTCTAGTGTACTCTCTGTGTTCTTTTCACTGGGCACCTGGCCTGTGTGGAGAACCCAAACTCCTTCCACGGCTTCTGGCTAAGCAGGCAGGCACTCACATAGGCTCCGGACAATAGCCTGCTCCAGACAATAACCTCTGACCATATCACTTCATATTCAATGAAGCATGACTCCTCTCTGTCTCCTCTCTCTATTGATGTTTGTGCTGATCTCTGATGTCCAAGGAGTATTTCAGTTTCACCCCAAGCCATAAGATTTTCTAGGTGTAGAGTTTTTCTTGTTAAAGTCCTATGATTTCAGGAAATTGTTGGCTTTCATCTTTCCTTATGACTGAATAATATTCAATAGTGTGGATATTCCAAATCTTCTTGTTCCAATCGTCTATTGGTGGGCATTTAGACTGCTTCCATATCCTAGGTACTGTAAACTGTGTTTCAATAAACATTATAATATATATATATATATATATATTATGTGTGTGTGTGTGTGTGTGTGTGTGTATATATATTATATATATATATATATATATATATATATATATACACACATACTTTTTCACATTCATGCTTTCATATTCTTTGGATGGATGCATGGATGCCCAAAAGTGGGTTTGGGCAGATTGTTAGTTTTTGAATATGAACCTAAATCACTTTCATAATGGCTATACAAGTTTAAATTCCCACCAATAGTTTAATAAGATTCCTCCTTCTCTACATCATCTCTAGCATTTGTTGGAGGTATTTTCAAAGTGCGCTATTCTCATGGATGTTAGTTATCTCATTGTGGATTTACCCTGCATCTCTCTTATTGGAAGCAATGATAAACATTTTTTTCATATATTTGTTGGCATTCTGGATATGCTTTTCAGTGAATTATTCAGATGTAATGCTCATTTATCAATTGGGCTGTTTGTCTTCATATTGTTGAATTGTATTAGGGTTTCTTAAAAAATCTCTTAGGTATCAACCCTTTGTTATATATTTTGTGGATATTTCCTCCCACTCAGTAGGTTTTCAATCTTAACACTTTTTGCAATATAGAGGTAATTCCAATTGTATATATTTTGCGTTTATTTCCCTTGCTGTAAGGGTCAAGTCTCCAAAAACATCTTTATCATTGATGTCATGGAATGTATCACTGATGCATTAACATATATATTTTTATTGTTGCAGGTCTTACATCTAAACTTTTAATCCATTTGGAATTTCTCTTCCTACATATCTGTACTCCCTAGTAATACAAACACATTATTTTACATGTGACCTTCTGTTTCCCAAGAATCATTTTATTTGAATATCTTCTATTGAGTTAATACTGTTTTACATCAATGTTTCCATTATAGAAGCATGGGATCAACCCTTCAGACATTGGTGTCAGTGCATCCACCACCAAACATCCCATAATCCACCACAATAGACCTTCATGCTTCCTCTCTACTTTGCTATCATTCCTACCCTTCTTCTTCCCCATCTAGCTTCTCCCATTCCACAATCAGCTTTCAAGTGTTAACTTGTTAGTTTGGTTTCATCTGATCTTATGTTATTTTTTTCTGTATTTCAAATATAAGTGACAGTATCTGGCATTTCTCTATCACCCTTCTGAATAATTTTGCTTAGCATAATCCCTTCCACTGGATTTATTTCTTGACTTTCTGTTTCATTTTTAATTGTTTTTTATTAATGAAGTACCATCATTTTACATCTTTTTTAATATTTTAATAATATAGGATTTCACCACTTAGGTGTGGTCTTTGTAGCTCGCCCAACCACCAAAGTACACATCTGCCACAGTATGTTGTGTTCCTACCCCCTGGTTCTCATCCTTTCTTCTCTGTCTCCCTCTCCATCACCCTCTTGGATGCTTCTGATCTATGGTCAGTTATCAATGGATGGTTTTGAAGATTGTATTTATTTGACCCTTTGTTTACTTTCTCTATATTACACATAAAAGTGACATCCAGTGTTTATCTTTATCTGCTGGCTTATTTCATTTAGCATAAACCCTTCCAGCTCCATGTTACCACAAATGGCAAGAGTTTATCTCTTTTTCATGGGTGAGTGGTATTCCATTGTGTGCATATGTATATGTACACACATGAAAATACACACACACATCCCACAATTTATTAATCCATTCATCTGGTTTTGGGCATTTAGTTTGTTTCCACATCTTGGCTATTGTAACTGCTTCAATGCTGCAATGAACATAGAAGTAAAAGGTCCTTAAAAATAAGTGTTTTTGTATTATTCAGGTAGATACAAAGTTATGGAATTTCTGGGTCATATGGCAGACCCACCATTTATTAAAGAGAATGTCCTTTCTCCATTTCATTATACTAATTGCTTTGCCATGGATTTATTTTTGTCTTTGATCTATTTAAAAAAAAAATTATTAATGAAGTATCATTGTTTCACATCCTTGTTGATATTTTTACATGTAGTATTTCTCCACTTAGGTGTGGTTTTATTGGCTCTCCCACCACTAAATCACCCATATTCTTCTGCCACAGTATGTTGTGCTCCTCTTCGGTTCTTATCCTTCCCTGTCTTCTGCCTTCTCCCCTATCCTCTTGGATGCTTCACATCTATGATCAATTATCGAGGGTTGGTTTTAAAGTTTGTCTTTTTTTGACCCTTTGTTTGGTTTCTCTATACTCCACATGTATGTGACACAATCCCATGTTTATCTTTGTCCTTCTGGCTTATCTCACTTAGCATAATCTCTTTCCAAATCCATCCATGTTAAAACAAATGTCGTGAGTTCATCTTTTTTGATTACTGAGTAATGTTCCATTGTGTGTGTGTGTATATATATATATATATATATATATATATATACATACCACACCTTGATCCACTCTCCTGTTTTATAGCATTTAGGTTGTTGGCAATTTTAAATAGTGCTACTATATATATGGGAGTGCATGTTTCCTTTCAAATTGGTGTTTCTGTGTTCCATGGGTAGATACCAAGTTGTGGAATTGCTTGTAATATGGCAGAACCATTTCTAGTCTTATATACAATCGCCACACTGCTTTCCATAAGGGCTGAACCAGTCTACATTTTCACCAAAAGTTTAAGTGTTCCTTTTTCTACATAACCTCATTAGCACTAGCTGTTTCTGTTTTGATTTGTTTTTAATATGGGATATTCTCAAAGGTGTGAGGTGGTTTATCATTGTTTTGATTTGCATTTTCGTAAAGATACATAATAACGTAATAATGAACATTTATTCATGTGCCTGTTGTCCATTTCATGTCTTCTTTGGAGAAGTGTCTATTTAGTTCTTCTGCCCATTTTTTAACTGAGTTACTTGTTTTCTTGTTGTGGAATTGGATGAATGATTTCTAAATCTTTGATATCAGTTCCTTGTCAAATGAATAATGTGCAAATATTTTCCCCCATGTTGTGGGGTGCTTTTCGTTTTTCTTTATTTCATATATACTTTGTATCTTTCTTTCTTTTTGTATAATGTATGCTTTCTCCTCACAGATGTACTCCCCATAAAATTCCCACCACCAATGCACCCACACACCATCACCTTAGTCTCTTGCATTATTCCCTCCCCTGTTTTGATCCCTCTCCCTCCCCATCCCCTACAGAATGTCTCTGTAGGGGACATAGTTCCCTGTTAGGTTTTGTTTTGTTTTGTTTTTTAAGATTTATTTATTTATTTATGTGTGTATTTATTTATTTATTTATCTATCTATACAAGAACTGGGGTTCAGGCCAGATGCTGGAGGGTGAGAGGATTCACCAGAGACAGAGCAGGGAACAGAACAGGCAGACTGATGAAATACACTGCTGAGGGGAGCAGCGGGTGGGATAGGAGAGGTCTGCTGCGCCATGTGGGACCCTCACCCGCTGGGATCAAAACGGCCATGGACAGAGGCTGTGGACAGCTTCACAGTGCAGCTCTCAACTGCCTGCACCACCAGGGAAGGTCCTCCCTGTTAGTTTTGTATACTTTATTTATTATAATTATTTTTATTCCTGATCCCTTATTTGGTTCTCCTATATTCCTCCAATAGTGAAACCATCAATATTTTTCTTTTTCTTTCTGGTTTATTTCACTAAGCATAATCCCTTCCAGCTCCATCTATATTGCTGTGACTGGCATGAGTTTATGTTTTTTGATTGCTGAGTCATATTCCACTGTGTATATGTACCACATCTATTTGACCAAGTCATCTATTCTTGGGCATTTGGGTTGTTTCTCTATCTTTTACCTAATGTAAACAGTGCTTCAATAAACATATTGTGCAGGTATCCTTTTGAATTAATATTTTTGTATCCTTTCAGTAGAATCCTAGGAGTGTAAATGATGGGTCATATAGAAGTTCCATGTTAGTAGTTTGAGGAACCTCCACACAGCCTTCCATAGTAGTTAGACCATTCTCTCTGTTGTAAGGTGATATCTCATTGTGGTTTTGATTTACATTTCCCTGATTACAAGTGATGTTGAACATCTTTTCATATACCTATTGGCCATTTGCATTTCCTGTTTGGAAAAATATCTTTTTGGCTCATCTGCACAATTTTTTACTGGATTGTTTACTTTGTTTTTGTTGACTCACATCAGCTCTTTGTAGATCTTTATGAACAGTCTCTTATCAGTAGTATTGTGCACAAAAATTTCTCCCAATATGTAGGGTGTTTCTTTGTTTTGGTTATTGTCTCTTTTGCTGCACAGAGCTTTTTAGTTTGATGTAGTTCCAGCTTTTCATCTTTTCACTCACTTTCATTGCTTTGGAGGATGTGTCTTCAGATTTTACTGAGTTGTATGTCATGATTTTTTTGCCTGTATTTTCTTCTATATAGTTTATTGTTTCAGATCTTCTGTCCAATTCTTTTACCCATTTTGAGTTGGTTTTTGTGTCTGGTGTGAGGTAGTAGTCTAGTTTCATTCTTTTGCATATAGAAGTCACTTATTCCCAGAACCATTTATTGAACTAATTGTCCTAGTTCCATTGCATATTCTTTGCTTCTCAGTCAAAGATTAGTTGTACATATGTGTTTAGCTTTGTTTCTGGGTTTTTTTATTCAATTCCATTGGTTTGTATGTATGTTTTTGTTCCAGTACCATACAGTATTAATTATTATGGCTTTGCAGTATAGTTTGAAGGCTGGGAGTGTGATATCTCTATTCTACTTTTTAGTCAGGAGAGATTTGGCTCTTTGAGGTTTTGTGTGGTTCCATATGAATTTCATCAATATTTTTTCAATTTCTTTGAAGAATGTCATTGAAATTTTTATGGGAATAGCCTTGATCTGTAAAATGCCTTTGATAGGATGGTCATTTTGATAATGTTAATTCTTCCAATCAATCAATGAGCAGGGGCTATCTTTCCATTTCTTTGTGTCTTCTTCTATTTCTTTTAACAATGTTTTATGAGTTTCTTTGTATATGTCCTTCACCTCTTTTCATAGGCTTATTCCCAATTATTTTTTTTTTTTGGTTTCAATTACAAAAGGGATAGCTTTCTTCATTTCTTCTTCTTCAGACTGATTGCTTGCATATAGGAAGGCTACTGATTTTTGCTGATTTTTGTCGATTTTGTATACTGCTACTTTACTAAACTAGCTAATTATTTTGATTTTTTTTCCTGTGGAGTTTTTAGGGATCTCTATGTATATTGTCATATCATCTGCAAATAGCAATAGTTTTACTTCTTCTTTCCCTATTTGGATTCCTTGTATGTCTTTCTCTTATCTTATTACTCTGGCTAGAACATCCAGTTTTATATTGAAAAGCAGTGGTGAGAGTAGACATCCTTGTCTTCCTCCAGATCTTACAGGAAAGGCTTTCAGCTTTTCACCATTGAGAATTATATTGGCTATGGGTTGTCGTATATGGCCTTAACTATGTTAAGGAATGTTCCTTCAATCTCGAGAATTTTGAGGGCCTTCGTGACAAATGGGTGTTGAACTTTGTCAAATGTTTTCTCAGCATCTATTGATATAATCATATGGTTTTTATTTTTCTTGTTGTTGAAGTGTTGGATTATATTAATTGATTTTAGGTTGTTGAACCATTTTTGTGCCCCTGGAGTAAATCCCATTTGATCATGGTGAATTATCTTTTTGATGCATTTTTGGATTCTCTTTATATTCTGTAGGAATATATTGAGGATTTCTGCTTTGGTTATTAGTATTTCCTTTCTTCTACTGGCTTTTGGATTTTTTGTTGTTCTTTTGCTTGTTCTTTAAGGTGGGAGATTAGGTTGTTTCTTTGAGTTCTTTTCTTCTTTCTTGATGTGAGCCTGTATTGGTATATATTTTCCTCTTAAACCTGCTTTTGCTGTGTCCCATACATTCTGGAGATTTGTGTCCTCATTGTCATTCTTCTCAAGACAATTTTATATTTCTTCTTTGATCTCTTCATGGTCCAATGGTCTTCTGGTAGTGTGGGTTTTGATCTCCATGAGGTAGAAGGATTTCTTGTTCTCTTCTCATGATTTCTTTCCAGTTTTATGCTTTCATGGTCAGAGAAAATAGTTGGCATGATTTTGATCTTAGTGTATCTGTTTATGTTTTTTCTTGTGTCCCAGTATGTGATAGATCCTGGAGAATGATCCATGGACATGAGAAAAATGTGTACTCAGATTTTTGGGGGGTACAGTGACATATAGACATCTGTTAAGCCCATGAGATCTAGATCCTTATTTAGAGCTCTAGTGTCCTTATTTATTTTTTGTCTTATTGATCTATTCATTGGTGAGAGTAGTGTGTTGAAGTATCCTACTATATATGTATTTTCTTTCATGTTTTCAGAGATAATAATAATTGTATATTTTGGTGCTCCTACATTTAGTGAAAATAGGTTCATGATTGTTATGATTTCCTGATGCATTGTTCCCTTAATCATAATGTAATGTCTGACTATGTCTTTTTTTACTTTTTAATTTTGAATTCTATTTTATCTGATATTAACTATAGCTGTTCCTGCCTTCTTTTTGGGTCCATTTGCTTGTAGGATTGTTTTCCTTCCTTTTACTTTCAATCTATGTGTGTCTTTTGTAGTTAAATGTGTTTCATGTATACAGCAAAAGTTTGGGTTCTGCTTTTTAATCCAGCCTGTTCCTCAGTGTCTTTTTATTGATGCGTTTAATCCATTTACAGTTAGAGTTAATATTGCTACACTGGCATCCATGTTTACAATTTTGTTTGCCTTTTTGTGATTCTATTTGTTACCTTGTTCATTCCTTTGTTTGTTTTAAATTTAGGGTTTCTTGTAATAACTTTTGGAGTAGGGGTTAGTAGTAATGAATTTGTGAAGACTGTGTCTGTCAGAGAAGGTTTTAATTTTTCCTTCATAGAGGAAAGAGAACTTTATGGGGCAGAGTATTATTGGTTGGCATTTGTTACTTGGAGTTTATTAAATATGCCCATCTCTTCTTGTCTATAGTGTTTCTTTAGAGAAGTCTGATGTTATCCTGATTGGTTTTCCATCCTGATTGGTTTCTTTGCCCTCATCAATTTCATTTTTTTTTTTTTATTTTGGACCTTTGGAAACGTTACTATTCTGTACCTTGCTGTAGTTTTTCTTTCATTGTGGTAATTTGGTATTCTTCTAGCTTCCTGTATGTCTGTTTTCATTTCCTTCTTCATGCTTGAGAAGAGCTCTTCGAATATCTCCTTGAAAATTTTCTCAGTTCTTTTTTCTGTCTCCTCATCTTCTGGGATTTCTATGAGTTTTGTATTTCCTTTCCTCATGGTGTCAGATAGTTCTGTGCTTTCATTCTTTTTTCTCCAAACTTCTCTTTCCTTACATTTTTGATTCTTTTTATGTCTGTATGTATGGGATGCAGCAAAAGCAGTAATAAGAGGAAAATTTATAGCAAACAGACACACATCAAGATGCAAGAAAGAACTCAAAGAAACAACCTAATCACACATCTCAAAGAACTAGAAACAGAACAAAAAAAACCTCTAAAACCAGTAGAAAGAAGAAATAATAAAAATCAAAGCAAAATAAATGAAATCAAAACTGAAAAAACAATCGAAAAGATCAATGAAACCAAAAGTTGGTTCTTCGAAAAAATAAATAAAATAGACTAACCCCTAGCCAGGCTGACAAAGGGAAAATGGGCGAAAGCACAAATAAATAGGATCACAAATGAAAGAGGAAAAAATCACAACCGACACATCAGAAATCAAAAGAATAAACAGAAACTACCATGAAAAGTTATATGCAAACAAATTCAAAAACCTAGAAGAGATGGAAAAATTCTTACAACTTTACAATCACTCAAAGCTAGATAAAGAAGAAATAGAACACGGGGCCTCTCTGGTGGCACAGTGGTTGAGCTCTGGGCTGTGAAGCTGCCTGCAGCCTCTGCAGCACTGGTTCGATCCCTGGCCTCCGAGCGAGGATCCCAAATGGTGCGCAGACCTCTCCTGCCATGCCCACTGCTCCCCTCAGCAGTTTCCTCCATCTGTCTGCCTGTTCTGCTCCACACTCTGGCTCTGGTGAATTCTCTCACCCTCCCGTGCTTCTGACTGTACCCTGCGCTTGTATAAATAAATATTAAAAAAGAAGAAGATATAGAGCACCTTAACAGACCAATTACAGGCAGTAAAACTGAAATGGTAATCAAAACCATCCCCCCAAAGACAAAAGCCCAGGACCAGATGGATTTACAAATGAATTCTACCAAACATTCAGAAATGAACTAGTGCCTATCCTTCACAAACTCTCTCAAAAAAATGAGAAGGAAGGGATAATATCAAACACATTCAATGAAGCCAACATTACACTAATACCAAAACCAAACAAGGACAACACACAAAAAAGAAAACTACAGGACAATGTCTCTAATGAACACTGATACAAAAGTCCTCAATAAAATATTAGCTAACTGAATCCAACAATGTACCCGTAAGATAATTCACCACGACCAAATAGGCTTTATTCCAGGGACATAAGGATGGTTCAACATCCAAAAATCAATCAGTGTAATCAAACATATCCACAAAAATAAATATAAAAACCACATGATAATATCAATAGATGCCGAGAAAGCTTTCCACAAAGTACAAAATCCATTTATGATAAAGACCCTTGAAATTCTCAGGATACAAGGAACATACCTCAATATCATAAAGGCCATATATGACAAACCCATAGCCAATATGGATTTGTTGAAAAGTTAAAAACATTTCCATTAAGATCTGGAGCAAGACAAGGATGTCCATTCTCACCACTGCTTTTCAGTATAATACTGGAAGTCCTAGCCAGAGCAATAAGACAAGTGAAAGACATACAAGGAACCCAGATACGGAAGGAAAAATCAAACTATCACTATTTGCAGATGATATGATAACATACATAGAGAACCTCAAAAACTCCACAGAAAAACTAATCAAACTAATCAATCAATTTAATAAAGTAGCAGGATACGAAATCAACACACAAAAACCAGTAACCTTCCTATACACATAAAATGTATCTGAAGAGGAGATCAAGAAAATCATCCCTTTTATTATTGATAAAAAAAACATAAATATTTGGGAATAAACCTAACAAAAGAGGTAAATGACCTATACAAAGAAAACCATAGAACACTGTTAAAAGAAATAGAAGACTCAAAGAAACGGAGTCATCCCCTGCTCATGGATTGGAAGAATTAAAATTATCAAAATGGCCATCCTACCAAAAACAATTTACAGATTCAATGCTATTCCAATAAAAATTTCAATGACATTCTTCAAAGAACTAGAACAAATATTGATGAAATTAATATGGAGCCACCAAAACCCCTGAATAGCCAAAGCTCTCCTGAAAAAAAGGGAAGGGAATGGAGATATCACACTCCCAGACTTCAAACTATACTACAAAGCCATAATCATCAAAACTGCATGGTATTGGAACAAGAACAGACACATGGAACAATGGAATTGAATAGAAAATGCAGAAATATAGCCACAGATTTACGGTCAACTAATCTTTGACAAAGGAGCAAAGAACATGCAATGGAGCAAAAATAGTGTGTTCAATAAATGTTGCTGGGAATACTGGGTCACTACATGCAAAGGAATGAAACTTGACTATTACCTCACACTATGCACAAAACCAACACAAAATTGATTAAAGAACTAGACATAACACCTGAGCTATAAAATATATAAAAGGAAATATAGGCAAAACACTACATGATGTACACCTCAGTAAAAACTTTTAAGACACATCACTCAAAGCAGTTATAGTGAAGGCAAAGATAAACAGCTGGGACTACATCAAGTTAAAGAGCTTCTGCACAGCAAAAGAGACAATAACAAAAACAAAGAGACACCCCACCAATTCGGAGAAAGTTTTTGTACACAACATTAATGATAAAGACTGATCACAGGGCCTCCCCGGTGGCGCAGCAGTTGAGCACTGGGTTGCAAAGCTGCCCGCTGCCTCTTCAGCACCGGTTCAATCCCCAGCTGCTCCCTGGCCACTGGAGGAGGGTCCCACATGGCTCTCAGACCTCTCCTGCCACCCACTGCTCCCCTCAGCAGTGTACTTCAGTCTGCCTGCTCTGCTCCCCACTTTGGCTCTGGTGAATTCTCTCACCTTCCCACGCTTCTGAATGTACCCAGTGCTTGTATAAATAAATAAAAATAAAACTTAAAAAAAAATCTACTCATATTTAAAAAAAAAAAAGACTGATCACAAAAATCTACAATGAGCTGATGAGACTTAACAAAACAAAGCCAATAATGCAGTAAAAAAATGGGCAGAAGAGCTAAAAAGAAACTTCTCCAAAGAGGAAATGCAAATGGCCAACAGGCATATGAAAAAGTGTTCAACATCACTTGTAATCAGGGAAATGCAAATCAAAACTACCATGAGATACCATCTTACACCAGTGAGAATGGCACATATTCAAAAACTAGCAACAACAAATGTTGGCAAGGATGTGGAGAAAAAAGAACTCTACTGCACTGCAGGTGGGAACATATTGCTGGTGTAAAGCTGTGTGGAGATTCCTCAACCAGTAATTCCACTCCTCTCCTAGGTATTTACCTAAAGGACACAGAAACATTAATTCAAAGGGGCACCTTCACTACTATGTTTATAGCAGCATTATTTACAATAGCTAAGCTATGGAAACAACTCAAATGCCCAACAATAGATGACTGTATCAAGAAGATGTGGTACATGTACACAATGGACTATTATTCAGCAATCAAAAAAGATAAACTGATGCAATTTGCAGCAACATGGATGGAGCTGGAAGGGATCATGCTCAGCAAAATAGACCAGAAAGAGAAAGAAAAATACCAGATGGTCTCACTCATAGCAGGAATTTAGAAAACCTAAATAAGGG
Source organism: Talpa occidentalis (assembly GCF_014898055.3). Lineage (NCBI taxonomy): Eukaryota > Metazoa > Chordata > Mammalia > Eulipotyphla > Talpidae > Talpa > Talpa occidentalis. The sequence continues at coordinate 51,081,971 of NW_023601543.1, forward strand.
ATCAGGAAAAATACTAATTATAGTAAAGTAAAAATCAAAATCAACAAGCAACTATAAAGCAGGGACACACTACAAGGGGCACAGTAGGGAGTAGGATCAAAACAAGGGGTTTGGGAAATGTATGGGGACTATAACCAAGATGAAAATGCATACATTGTGCAAAAAATGAAAAATGATGTAAAAATATATAAAATTAAAAAAATAATAATAAATAAAAACATAAATGTGTGGTTATATTTTGGAGCCCTAAATTCTATTGCATTGTTCTGTATGTCTGTTCCAGTACTATGCTGTTTTATTATGTCTTTATAGTACTGTTTGAAGTCTGCAGAGTTTTGACTACTTGGGGGTCTTTTGTGTTTCTATGTCAATTTTAGTAATTTTGTTTTCCATTTCTTTGAAGATTGTGATTGAGATTTTGATTTGAATTGCATTGAATCTGTAAATTGCTTTGGGATGGTCATTTTGATAATGTTGATTCTGTCATTCCATGAGCAGGGAATGTTTTTGAAATTATTTATGTTTTCTTCTAACAATATCTTATAATTTTCCTTGTTTATGCCCTTCACCTATTTTGTTCTCTTTTTTCCAGGTTTTTAACTATTTTTGGTGAGGTTGTAAATGGGATGGCTTTCTTAAAATCTGTATCTTCTAGTTTATTTTATGATTATGGGAAGGCAAGTGCTTTTTTGTGTTGATTTTGGAGCTTGCTACTTTGCTGAACTGGTTTATTGTTTTACTTAGTTTTCTGTGAAGTCTTTAGGATTCTCTCTATATTTTATCATATAATTTACAAATAATTTCACTTTAGTTATTTTTTCCATATTTTTATTTATTTTATAGCTTTCTCTTGTGTAAATGCTTAAGCTAGGAATTCTAATACCATGTTGAATAGTGGTGAAAATCATCATTCTTTTCTTGTACCAGATCTCATTGGAAAGTCTTTCAGTTTATTACTACTGATCACAGTTTATCACTACTAGCTGTGGATTTGTCATATATGGCTTTTCATTGTGTTAAGATATTTCCACTTATCCACAGTTTTTCATGTAGTTTTATTATACATGGATGCTGAATCTTATCAAATAATTTCTTGGCATCTATTGCTATGACCATGTGTTTTTTATTTTCCTTTTTGTCAATGTGGTAAATTATGTTGATTATCGATGTTGAACTATCCTTGTATTCCTAGCATATATCCCACTTGGTCATGATGTATGACCCTTTTAATGAATTGCGAGTTTCAAGTTGCTAATATTTATTGAGGATTTTAACATCTGTGTTCAAAAGAAAGATTGGTCTGTAGGGGTTTTTTGTGATGTTTTTGATTTTGGTATTGGCATAATGTTGGCCTCATGAAATGTATTTAGAAGCATTCCTTCTTTCTCAATTCTTTGAAGGTATTTGAGCAAAATAGGTATTATTTCTTTGAAAGTTTGGTGGAATTGACTTTTGAAGACATCTGGTCCTGGACTTTTGCTATTTGGGATAAATTTTCATTACTGTTTCAATTTTCTTGCTTGTGATTGGTTTGTTCAGCTTTATTATTCCTTCCCTACTCCAGGTGATTTTATAGTTTCAAGAATCTGTCCATCTCATCTAGATTATTGAAGCTGTTCACCTATAAATGTTCATAATAATCTATTATCTTCTGATTTTCTGCAATGTCTGCTGTAACTTCTCTTTAGTTTCTGATCTCATTTATTTGAATTTTCTCCCTTTTCTCTTCGTGAGTCCAGTTAGAGATTTGTCAATATTTTTATTTTTTCAAAGAACCATCTTTTGGTTTCATTGATCTTTTGGCCTTTTTGAAATTTCTCTTTCATTTAATGGTGCTCTAATTTTTATTATTTATTTCCTTCCATTGACTTTTGAGTTTTTGTTTTCTTCTTTTTAATTTCTTCAAGATGAGAGAAGAGGTTGTTTATTTGAGCTCTTTCTTATTTCTTATGTTGTCTTGTATTGCTATATACTTTCCTCTTAATACTGTTTTTGTGTGTCCCACAAGTTCTGGAAAGTTGTGACCTCATTGTCATTTGTCTCAGGTATGTTTTGATTTCTTCTTTCATTTCTTCATTGATCCAGTGGTCTTTCAGTGGTGTGTTGTCTGATATCAGCCTGTTCAGTTTTCCTTTATAGGTTATCTGTGTCTTCCCCATCATTGATTTCATTACTTTTTCTTTGTCTCAGATTCTTGGAAGCTTTACTATTATGTGTCTTGCTGTTGTTTTTCTGGAACTGGAATATTAGGGACATTATTGAAGTTTGGCATCCTTCTAGCTCCTTGTATGTTTATTTTCATTTCCTTTTTCAGGTTTGGGAATTTCTCTTCAACTATTTCCTTAAATAGTATTTTAGTTCCTTTGTCTCTTTCTACTTCTGAGATTCCTATGACTCTTATATTTCCTTTCCACATGTGTCATATAATTCTCAAAGTGTTTCTTCATCATTTTTCCTTTATATTTCTCTTTCCTTTACTTTTTGGTTCTTTTTGTATCTGTATCTTCAATAATACCGATTCATTCTTCCATGTAATATATTTTTGTGGCTTTTTTCCAGATCATAATATGGCTGACTCCTTCTTAGATATCTACTTCAATGTTATCTCTGAAGAGAATCCTTCCCTAACCATCCTCCCTAAAATGTTTCCCTTCAGCCACCACTCTACTACATTATCCTCTTAGTTTATTTATGGTCTATTTCTTTCACCTAGAGTATAAACTTTATGAGGACTGGGATATTAGGGACATTACAACACAGTAGTTAAGAACCTGTCTAAATTCATATCCCATTTCTGCCACTTATGGTTTAAGTGACTCTGGGAAACTTACTTTTCTGTGTTGCTGCTTCAATTTCTGTAAAATCAGTATAACAGTAATTCTTTGTAGCATCATGGACAGGATTAAAATGACTTGATTTCACTTATTGTGATATATAGAGAAACAAAGAGCCAATAAAAACCAATATAATAACAAAAATGACTTAATACATACAAAGTACTATATCCCTATAACTAGAAGAATATTTACATGTAGCAAGAACCCAAAAAATATTTGATGGCTGATTGCAGAAATGAATCTTTGATGCTTCTGCTCCCTCCTTCTTTTCCTTTTCAGTTTCCCCTTATGACACTTTTGGGAATTTTTTTCTTGATTTCCCTCTTGCCCACTCTCCAGGAATAAGTTGGTTTTCCTGTTATACATGCTCACAGAAAACATAATTCTTCTAATCCCTAATTTATAAGGATAGCTATATATTTATATTTGTGATTTTTATAACTGGTCTCTCTAAGTAAACTGCTTTTTTGGAGAGGGAAGGGCTTATGTCTGTCCTATTTATAATGAGATCGTTGTTGCCTGATACAGTACCTGACATAACAGGTACACAATAAATATTTTTGTTTGAATTACCCAAAAACTTTGGCTCATTTTTCTCTTATAAATGCCTATTGAAATAATTACAAGAAATTGATTAATTTTCTGCATTTTAAAAAAGATTTATTTATTTGTTTATACAAGCACTGGGTACAGTCAGAAGCGCGGGAGGGTGAGAGAATTCACCAGAGCCAGAGACGGGAGCAGAACAGGCAGACTGATGAAATACACTGCTGAGGGGAGCAGCAGGCACAGCAGCAGAGGTCTGCGTGCCATGTGGGACCCTCGCTGGTGGCCAGGGATCGAACCAGTGCTGCAGAGGTTGTGGGCAACTTCGCAGCCCAGCACTCAACCACTGCACCACCAGGGGAGACCCAATTTGCTGTGCTTTTTGAAAGTCAATTCAGAATGTAAACTGTTGCATCTCTGCTTCCTCTCTTAGTTCAGCTCATTATTGAAGCACAGGGAAAGGTGTGTGAATTTATATGTTTTGGTCTCCACTTTTAAAAACTTGATCTATTCTCTGAAAGTTTCATGTCAACAAGAGACTGGCTGATGACCCTTGCTAATTCCTTGCCTTTTAATTGAATTAAATAAACATACTCTGCTTTCTGTACTTGTTTCTTAACAATAAAGACAAGACTAAGATTTTTCATTTTCACCACTTCAAATCAATTAATTTTTCTAATAAAATAATGCAGCAGACCTCACTTCTAGCACAACTCTTAAATATTCTCTCATCCATTAAACTCTGATCAATTGAGAGCTATTGAACACTTACTATGACAAGTATTGCTTCAAGACAATGGTCAGAAGGTTGTGGATTATTTCGCTTCCTATCTCGTTATCTGTAAAATTTCCAATCTTCTTACTGATAGTCTGGTTTCTTACATCAAGGAGCAGGTGAGGCAAATGATTAAAGAGGTAAAGAAGCCAATATTTACAGACCTTTTCCTTTATTAGACACCTTACTTGCTAAAAATAGCACAAACTTTCCAAGCTCCAGGTGTTCCCAAGACCCTTTTTCCTAGATTGTTATCACCCTTAAATGTCCATGGATTGGGGACATGACACATACTTGGTCTTCTGTAGCTTTCCTGCTGGAGGGTACCATCTGGATACAGGAACAGAGGCATTTGGTTTCCATGGGAGCAACAGTAGATTGACACGGGCCACAAAAGGCCATGGGAAGAGCACAGGACCCTCAGTAAGGAGAACTGTTTCTCTGTCAGACGGATTGGGTTAATGTAGGGTAGGTAAAAGGTATCAGGCCTTTCTGCCCTCCTGTCATTAGGATAGATGACGGAACCCTGCGGTCCTGAACACATGCCTGATGGTGGGCACCTGAGTGTGGTGTGGGCATGTGTAGGTGGGTACACCTGGGCTGAGAGACTTGTTTATAAGGGTGGTGCAGCAGAGTGTGGTGTGGTGGTGTGGTGTCGAGGATGGAGGAGTACAGTAGAGTGTAAGGAGGAGTACGGCGACTGCAAACAACAACAAAGAGCATGTGGCTGCTAGAACCGTTAATAAACCTACCTGGAATAGTTTGGTTGTGTTACCACTGGCATAGATGGCAGGACGGTTCAAAGCAGGATGGCTCTACGCAGACGAAACCCTTTGGAACCTGGGGAGGGATTGCCGGGTGACCAGCCACAAGCAGATGGCTGGTGGCCAACCTACTCACCCAGTGGGCACCTCCCCAGGAATGGCCAGAGGTAGATGGATCTCCGGAGCAGTTGGAACAGGCCCTATATGAAATAGAAGAAACCCTAGATGGATGCAGTGCCCACAAGGTTGCAGGAGCCATGGGATGGGTGTTTCTCACAGCTCTGCAAGAGTCCAGGCAGAAAGAGCAATCTAGAATCCAGCAAGTACGTGATGAGATGTGGGAAGAGATGCGGATACTGCAACAACATTTGAGGATTCTGGAGGAAAAAGTTTGGAGAAACCAACCCATCATTCCGGAGATGCCAGACTCCATCTCAGAAAAGGAGAGGGAGGCTGGCCCTTTGCCTGAATCGCAGCTGGTGGTGGCAAACCAACCTGTGACTCCAGAGATGCCAAACCACTCCTCAGGAGAGGAAAGAGGGAGCTGGCCCTTTGCCTGAGTCTCAACCAGCGATGGCAAACCAATCTGCGACCCTGGAGATGCCAGACTCCTCTGAAGAAGAGGAGGAGGCTGGTCCCATGCTTAGGGCCTGCCCTGTGGTGGCTCAGAAAATGAAGCAGCAGCAACCCATAGCCCCAGGGGGTGAGGCTGCTGGGCCACCACAAATGACAGAATTTACTACCTATCGACCACACACCCAGGCAGAACTGGTGGACTTGGGCAAACCGTTCTGCCAGAAACCAGGGGAACCTTTGGCAGCCTGGCTGCTACATTTATGGGACCAGGGGGTGGATGGAATTATTTGCATGGCACAAGAGATGGAGAGACTGGCCTCCATGACCTTACACCCATCCTTGCGACAGAGGCTGCAGAACAGCCGGCGGTATGGCCAGGGTGACCACACCCTCCTGGAATAGATAATGGCTGCCATACAAACAGTATGGGCTGATGCAGGAGACGTGCCAGAGACAGTAAGCAGATGGCAGATGTATGCCGAGCTGGTACAGGTACTTTGGGAATTGGGGATGCGGCAGGCCATGTTTAATGTGAATACCCGTGGTCCTGATGACGAGCGTTTCACAACAGGGATGAGAGACCTGGTATTAAAGAATGTCCCCTCATCCTCAGTTGGATCCCTCATGGCAGTTCTAGCACCCTCTGAGGGACATCAGATACACTACGTCACAACAACTTTGCTTGAGCAAAGTTGAGAGCCGGCACTCTGAAACTCAGAGAGGAATACAGGTAGTTGTTGAAAAGTCAAAAGGAATGCCAAGGAGGGCAAGGAAGCCTCTTGGCATCACACAACCTATTAAAGTCACCCATAACCAAATGTGGACAGATTTAGTGAGAACAGGTGTAGATAGCACTAAAATGCATGCACAGCCCAATGCATATTTGTTGGAATTATGGCAGCAGCTGCAAGAAGACCAGAGGTTCATGCCCATGAGAAGGACTGCTGCTAAGGGGGAGCCTGGAAGCTCCAGGCCTCAGGCGTGCGCCCTGCCCCTGGAAGACCACTTGCTGCCAACCCCGTCCTCGGTTGATGGCCTGATTGTTTTCGAACAGGGTAAAGGCCAAGGAACCCATCCATAGGGGACGGGCGGGGACCGGAGGTCACGTGTGGAGCTTGCCACCCAATGTCCCCGGCTAACGTGAAAAGGGTTTTAGCTCTGGTAGACACAGGAGCAGAATGTACTCTGCTCTATGGAAATCCAGGAAGATTTCACAGGTCTACTTGTTATATTGATGGCTATGGAGGCCAGAGTGTCAAGGTGACAGCAGTGAGACTATCTCTGGGGATTGGGCGATTACCCTGGAAAGAGTATCAAGTATATGTATCGCCCATCCTGGAGAATATCCTGGGGGTGGATGTACTACATGGCTTATGGCTAGAAACCATAGTCGGAGAGTTTCGCCGTAAAGTGCGTGTGGTAAAGGCAGTGGTGAGAGGACACACTAAGCATCCACCCATACAACTGCCAGTCCCTAGACGAGTTATTAATACCAAGCAATATCGTTTGCCTGGAGGCTACAAGGAAATTACAGGCACAGTATCAGAACTGGAGAAAGTGGGCATTGTGCATACTGCCCACAGCCCCTACAATTTGTTGGTGTGGCCGGTGAAGAAGCCCGATGGCTATTGGCGCATGACAGTAGATTATCGTGAGTTAAATCAGGTAGTTCCCCCCTTGCATGCTGCAGGGCCTTCAGTGGCAGATTTGATGGATGGTCTCAGCCATGAGCTGGGAATGTATCGTTTTGTAGCCAATCTGACAAATGCTTTTTTTTCCTATAGATATAGCTCCAGAAAGTCAAGACCACTTTGCCTTCACCTGGGAAGGCCGGCAATGGACATTTACTGTGCTCCCACAGGGATACCTGCACAGCCCTATTCTGTGTCACAGGCTGGTGGCAGCAGATTTGGCCGGGTGGGAGAGGCCATCTTCAGTGTGTTTGTATCATTACATTGATAACATTTTATTGACTAATGACTCTCTTACAGATCTGGAAAAGGCAGTACCTCTCTTATTAACACACCTGAAAACATGGCTGGGCAATCAATGAAAGTAAACTGCAGGGGCCTGGACTGTCAGTTAAGTTCTTGGGGTTGTTTGGTTGGGAAAGACAAAGGTTATCCCTGAAGTTGTAATAGGTAAAGTACAAGCTTACCCCACTCCAACCACAGTGAAGCAGCTGCAAGCCTTTCTGGGCCTGCTGGGTTACTGGAGGGCATTTATACCTCACATGGCCCAGCTCCTACGACCCTTGTATGTGTTGATATGTAAGGGGGCCAGGTGGGATTAGTCAGCTGAGGCAGACACAGCATTGGCCATGGCCAAACGAACTATAAAGACTTCGCAGGCCTTGCAGGTTTTTGACCCAGACCGACCCTGTGAACTAGATGTGCATGTTACTCAGGAAGGGTTCTGGTGGGGACTCTGGCAGAGATTGGAGAACCTATGACAGCCTAATGGGTTCTGGTCCCAACTCTGGAAGGGGGCTGAGGTTAGGTATTCCTTAATTGAGAAACAGTTAGCTGTGGTATATGCAGCCTTACTAGCTACTGGAAGTATAACTACCACAGCCCCTGTCTTAGAACCACTTACCCAATAGCCAGATGGGTATGGGACTGGACAACAAAGCCCCATTGTGGTACTGCTCAAACGCCCTCTTTGGCGAAGTGGGGGGCATACTAGAACAGTGCTGCACCCTGTCAGCCCCTTAAGGGTGGAGTTGTAGGAGTTTCTTGGTCCGGTGACTTATGTCAGTATGGAACAAACTTCAGAAGCCTGTGTAGAAGCCGAACCTGAAGCTAGTCCCTACAAGCAGGGACGAGCACCGATTCCAGCAGAGGCCTGGTATATGGATGGCTCCAGCCGGGGCCAGCCAGCCTCTTGGACAGCTGTGGCTGTACACCCAGAAACAGACACTGTTTGGTTTGAAACCAAGACAGGACAGAGCAGCCAATAGGCTGAACTGAGAGCAGTATGAATGGTGGTGGCCCATGAGCTTTCCCCTCTAGTAATCCGTACTGGCAGTTGGGCTATGTACAGGTGCCTGACACTTGCTCCACACAGGGCAAAAGAAAATGTGGGCCACTGTGCGTGCCTGGGGTCTACCTGTAACTTTAGAAGAAATTCAGACTGTTTGTGAACAATGTGTAGTGTGTTCCAGGACTTACCCCTGGAGACCTTTTGCATCTATAGGCCAGGTGTTGCTGGGGCAGTTACCCCTGTCACACTGGCAGATTGATATCATTGAATCACTACCTCATTCCTATGGACAACAGTATGCAGTCACCTGTATGGACATTGCTACTGGGTTATTGGAAGCTTATCCTGCTCCACATGCAGACCAAAGGCAGTTTTGGCAGCACTGGCACGCCTATGTGCTGCATATGGACGTCTGCTGGTAGTGGAGAGCGACCAAGGGACACATGTTACAGGAGCCCGGGTGCAGCAGTGGGCCAAGGACATGGGTGTTGAATGGAAGTTTCACACTCCCTATAATCCCAAAGCTGCAGGGATTATAGAGCGTTATAATGGCCTGCTGAGGCAAAGCCTGAGAGCTACTGCCCTCACTCTGATGCTGCCTGGGTGGAGCTGACATCTGTGGGACGTGCTACGAACACTAAATGAGAGGAGCAGGAAAGGCGGCCTGCCTCCAGTGGAGGCGTTGCTGCATGGTGCCACTTCTTCCATTCAATTACAAATGCAGACTTCAGACATTTTGTTAAAACCTGGACGTGGACAGCAGGGCAACATCTTATTGCCAGGCCCAACTGGAGGCCCAACTGGAGTGGACCCAGGGTAGACTGTGGACTGGGAATGGCTCTGGACTGTGAAGGCTCCCCACATGTGCTGGGTGGCTCTGATAGCCCCTTGGGGTCGTGGCCTGGAGGCCGATTTACAAATAACACCATGGGTGACTGCACAGTGGCTGCCATGGGTGCGTGTTACCCACCCTAGGGTGGCAGATCAGAGGGCAATACTCAAGGGACATTTGTAATGACTCTGTGGCCCATTATGAGCTCTCCACTCTTGCCGCATGTAGAACCCACTGATACCTCTTTGCTGGCAAAGTGAGTGTGGTACTCACGACCTGGAAGGCCACCGATGCCAGCTACAATATTGTCCTTGGACGCAAAATTAGTGTGTATATTGCCAAATGGGAGGGATCTCCCATTACTGGTACCAATAACTTCTCTTTCTGCCCCTAGGAAAATTGGATTTAGTTATTTTGTTATGTATTTCATTTGCTGTTGTGGGCCATGGCTGCAGTGTTCATAAGACTAAGAGAAACATATAGACTGTATGGCAGAAAACCCTGAGGGGGTGGACTGTAGGGTAGGTAAAAGGTATCAGGCTTTTCTGCCCTCCCACCATTAGGATAGATGATGGAACCCTGCGGTCCTGAGTGCATGCCTGATGGCGGGCACCTGGAGTAGGGTGTGGGCATGCGTAGGTTGGTACACCTGGGCTGAGAGACCGGTTATAAGGGTGGTGCAGCAGAGTGTGGTGTGTTGGTGCAGTGTCAAGGATGGAGGACTGGCGTGTACAGAGGAGTACGGTGACTACAAACAACGGCGAAGAGCATGTGGCTGCTAGAACCGTTCATAAACCTACACAGAATAGGTTGGTTGTGTTACAGTTAATGTTGGATAAATCATTTGCCTCTCTGAACCTATTTCCTCATCTGTGCAATAGTGTTGTTGAGGCTTAAAAGACAAGATGTTTACCAAATTGCTTTGAAACCAGACTGGAAAGCTATTAACACATTTAATTTAAATAGATAAAGCCAACTCTAGACCCTTACCAGACTTGTGGACATAGTGTGAGATTCTAAGAAGAAATGGATGGTGGAAGAAGAGACATTAGTTTTAAAACTTTAGAAGTCACTCCTAAATTACATCCCACACATCCCTATATACACCCTCCATAACAGAGTTAACTGTTATATTATTGTAAGGGGAGGAATGGGCCACAGTGCAGGTTTTCTGATCCAGCAGACCAGGTAAAGGAGGAGTCAGAGTCCTCAGTGGCTTTTGCAGGTCTTTTCTTTAGATTTGCCAGGCATATGGCAGGCAGGGGTGCTGGAGGGCCGGGAGGCTGGCAGTCCTCCCAGCCCCCAGCAAATCCTCACTCTATCTGGGCTCTCTGGCGTTCTTTCTGCTTCTCCTCTTGGCTTCGGCTGGCATCTCCATAATGCCACCCTTATAAACTCAGTCTCAGCCCAGGTGTTCCCACTTCAGGTGCCCGCCATCAGGCATGCATTCAGGATCACAGGGTTCCCTCATCTATCCTAATGGCAGGAGGTCATAAAAGCCTGATACTTTTTACCTTACCCTACAATTATAAAGCAACTTATGTTTGACATAAATATACACATCCAATAAGACCTGAGACCATAAAATACATAGAAGATAGCACAGGCTAAATACTGCCAGAAATTGAGTTCAGAAATACCTGTGGGAAATCTATTCCAACAGCAAGGGAAATAAGTGCAAAAATTAACAACTAGGACTACATCAGACTCAAAGCTTCTTCCATTTCTGTGAAATAAAAATAATTAAAATGAAAAAATGTACTACCAAATAGGAGAAAATATTTGTATATCATGTATCTGAAAAGGGCTTAATATCAAAGATCTGCAAAGAATTTATACAACACCACAGCAAGAAAACAACCCAATCAAAAAGTGGGCAGAAGACCGAAATATACACTTGTAAAGGGCAGGAATGGACCAGTGCAGGTTTTCTGATGCAGCAGACTGGGTAAAGGAGGAGAGTGTCCTGGAGACCTTGGCGGGTTTTCAGGCTTTTATTGGGGTTCACCAGGCATATGGCAGGCAGGGGTGCTGGGGCGCCGGGAGGCTGGCAGTCCTCCCAGCCCCCAGCAAATCCTCACTCTATCTGGGCTCTCTGGCGTTCTCGCTGCTTCTCTGCTCTTCCGTTCGTTCTACTGCTTCTTGGCTTCTGCTGGCGTCCCCGTGATGCCGACCTTAAAAAGCCCAGTCTTAGCCCAGGTGAATCCCATCTACCTACGCCCACACCCTATTCCAGGTATCCACCATCAGGCATGCATTCAGGACCGCAAGGATCCATCATCTATCCTGATGGCGGAAGGGCAGAAAAGCCTGACATTTTACCTTGCCCTACAACACTTCTCCAAAGAAGATATACAGATGGCCAAAAGGCACATGAAAAAATGCTCATCATCACCGGTCATCAGGGAAATGCAAATCTAAACCAAAATGAGCTACCACAGAACATATGTGGAATGGCTTTTATCAAAAACACCAGAAACAACAGGCGCTGGAAACCCAGCTGAATCAGTTTTCTTCTTTGTAAAAAAAAAAAAAAAAAAAAAAAAGGAATGAATCTGCTTACCCCCTTCACAATGGGTGTAATGATGAAATGAGGCCCTGCACAAACAGCTCTCACTACAGTAGTTGATAAATGACAGGCACCTGCAGGTACTTGCCACCCTGCCCCTTCTGTCATAGGACAGGGTCAGGGTCAGCCTTGCTTTGGACTTGATTGTAGGGTAACTCAAATAGACCTACAGTCTTTAGGACTAACCAACTCAATAGTCCTCAAATGGCTGGTAGGGGCACTAATCTTCAAGGCCATCAGAAAATTGTTAGGCTGAACACCAGGGTTGTGAAAGTTATGCTAGGGATCTCCTCTCTCCCTCCACCCATCAAAGGCTTCAATTTCTTCACTAGAGCACCTTAAAATCAGTGTGGATATACAGACTGTCTTGATATAGATTCATGTCCCACCGTTCTTAATTCCTAAAAAATATCAAGCACTAAATTCAGCACTATCTGGGGATGATCACATTAAGTACAACAAAACTTTGAGGTGAACTTCAACTTAGTCTGTTTCTGAGATGAGGAAACTGAGCCCAGAAAAAACAACAAGTTCAATTAGGATGCTTTTGACTCACCCTTAGTTGGGAGTCAAAATCCTTCTTTTGTTCAAAGCTCTGCTTTCAAGGTTTGTTGGTACTCTCTGAGTAACTACTTTCACAAACTCTCATCTCCCCTAAATCATTCTAGACTTTGCCTCTGGAAAACCTCCCTAAGTCATCCCTCAAATCTTACCCCTCCAGTGATTTTGTTGGAGGGTAGGGAGAGGGGCACCCCAGAAACCCCAAACCTGTCTGTTCTAAATAGATTCTGCAATCTGCTGCATCAAGACAAAACATATTCTAGTGTGTAAAACCTTTAATGGAAAGGAATTTTAATACAATTAGTGTGCAACAAGAAATGGGGAAGAATAAAATTTCTAAATCAAACACCCAAAGTTACCCATCCTCTCATGGGTAAAATGCCCAGCCAAGCAGGATGTCCCATAGCAGGGCCACTGAGACCCAAAAGCTTGCAACAAGTCTAAGGCACCTGCTGGTGGGGACTTACAGAAAAGGGGTAGAAAGGGCCCAGTGCCTCTAGGGAAAAAAAGAGAAAAATCAAGTTAAAAGCTGCAATTGTTAACCTCACCATGGGTTTCTAACCCACATGTTTCAACCAGTCCAGGACCAAGAAACAACTACAGTTTCTTCAAATGTTTCTCTGCTCCATGTGACTCCTTCAAGGGTTCATCTGGCTTTCCATCCTTCCTTCTCCCTTCTTCCATTCTCCTCTCCAGCTTCTCTTCCATGCTCAGCTCCAAGCTTCCCTGGGTGGGGCAGGGAGCCTGGAACCTCCCTTTTACCTGGGGACCACCCTGTTACAATTTGAAACATAAAATAACTTGACAATGTATTATTGAGCACACAATAAACACATAATAAATGTGTCCTGGATGAATGAGTGCATATAGGAGTAAGTCCAAACTCTTTGGTGTTAAATTCAAGGTCTTCCAGAATCTGAAGCCAACTACAGGGTAAATGGTTTTCAGGCTTTTCTGCCCTCCCACCATTAGGATTGCCCTGACTGATGGGGCACCTGCAGTTGTTACATTGTTGTAAGCTGTGTTGTTTACTTTTGTGGGCCATGGCTCAGTATTGAGATATCTGCCAAGAGAAGCAGAAGCACAAGGAAGAGGCAAGAAAGAAGCAGGAGAGAGAAGGGGAGAAAGAATGCCAGAGAAGCTCAGAGTGAAGACTTGCCGGGGGCTAGGAGGTCCCCCTGCCTGCCGTATACCTGGTTTCTGCACTACATGTAAAAGCTCAATAAAACCGTGAGAGAGCCATTGAGGGCTCCAGGACTCTCCTTTACCCGGTCTGCTGGATCATAGATATCCTGCTCTGTGCCATTCTGGCACTACACCAACCTACCTTTTCTAGATACATCGCTAACTAATACCATAATTTCAGGTTTCAGGCCTAGTCTTCCAGCCAGGAATGGTTCCCAGGCTGCAGTGGCAGTGCTGAGTACCAGCCACTAGACCACCACGGGTTGGTATCTCATGAAGCCACAGCCACAGCAGGAAATTTGCTGATGCTCAGGCAAGCAAAGGAAAAGAGGCAGACTTGTTTAGAGAAAGAAAAAGTTTGTTAGGGATAAAAGGAACAGAAATAAAGCGGGACTCCTAGGCCAGTTGTAGCGGTAGGATGACACAAGCTGGTTCATCTATGATCCTACGAAGATGGGTAAAGGAAATACCTGGAGCCCTCAGTGGATTTCTGAGGCTTTTATTGAGCTTTTGCATGTAGTACAGCAACTAGGTACATACCAGATAGTGGTGTCAGGGAGCCGGGAGGTTGGTAGGCATCCCAGCCCCCTGCAAGTCTTCACTCTGCCATCTCTGGCAGTTCTTTCTCCTGCCTCTGCTTCTTTTGGCGAATATATCAATACTGTAGTCATGGCCCACAGAAGTAAACACCACAACTGAAAATAATAATGTAACAAAATGCAGGTGCCAACATCAGGCATGCAATCCTAATGGGAGGGCAAAAAAGCCTGAAAATCATTTACCCTACACCAGTGATACCAGGCTAGAGAGGGGCAAGGAAGCCAAAATGGAGTCGTGTTTTAGGGAATATATACCTTCTTTTCCAAATTATTCTAAAGCTCCACCAGTCTCTTTGTGATTAGTTAGTTCTTGGTGGTCTCACTCACTGCCTTAATGTCTCTATGCTCAGAACTAAGTCTCTGTGTCCCAGCCCTTACCTTAGTGCTGGAGGAAAGAATAGAAAACCAATACCTTCCACTGCTTTTTTTTTTCTTCTCATTGTACTTAACTGCAAGGCAAAGGACCATTAAGTGGCCAGTATCCCATCTTGGACTCCCTCCTGGTCAGGCCAGATATTTCCCCTCTCTGAGCCCTCTCACATCCACTCTCTCTCTGTCCCTAATGTATCCCTGTCTTTTTTTTAACATTTGATTTTATATAATTCTTACATCATTTTTCATCTTGTACAATGTATGCATTTTCATTTTGGTTTGATCTCCTCATTAGTCCAGTGGTCTTCCAGTAGTGTGGGTTTCAATCTCCATGAGGTAGGAGAGTTCCTTGCCTTCTTTTTATGGTTTATTTCTAGTTTGATGCCTTCATGGTCAGCGAAGATGGTTGGTATGATTTCAATCTTGGTGTATCTGTTGATGGTTGTCTTGTGTCCCAGTATGTGATCGATCCTGGACAATGATCCGTGTGCGCTTGAGAAAAATGTGTACTCGGATTTTTTTGGGTTTAGTGTTCTATAGATATCTGTTAAGCCCAAGCGCTCTAGATCCTTATTTAGAGCTTCAGTGTCTTTACTTATTTTTTGTCTCGTCTATCTATCCATTGTTGATAGTGGTGTGTTGAAGTCTCCTACTACATATGTGTTTTCTCTGATGTCTGTTTTCAAAGATGATAATAGTTGTCTGATATATTTTGGTGCTCCTTCATTTGGTGAGTATATGTTAATGAGTGTTATTTCTTCTTGAAGTATTGTCCCCTTTATCATAATGTAGTGACCATTGGGGTCTCTTTTTACCTTTTTGAGTTTGAAATCTGTTTTATCTGATATAAGTATAGCTGTTCCTGCTTTCTATTTTGGTCCCTTTGCTTGTAGGATTGTTTTCCATCCTTTAACTTTGAGTCTATTTTTATCTTTTGTAGCTAAATGTGTTTCCTGGAGACAGCAAAAGGTTGGGTTTTGTTTCTTAATCCAGGCTGCAACTCTGTGTCTTTTTATTGAAGAGTTTAGTCCATTTACATTTAGAGTTAATATTGATATGTTAGCATCTGTATTTGCCATTGTGTTTATCTTTCCTTTGATTTTATTTATTTATTCTTTCAATAACTTTTTTTTTTGGCCTTCTTCCATTGTTATTCGTCCCTCTGAGGTTCTGGCTTTAGGACTCCTTGTAGTATTTTTTGGAGTGGGGGTTTAGTCGTAATGAAATTCCAGAGTTTCTGTTTGTCTGGGAAGGTCCTTATTCTTTTTTCATAGAGGAAGGAAAGCTTTGCGGGATAGAGTATTCTTGGTTGGCATTTGTTGTCTTGGAACTATGTCCCTCCACTCTCTCCTTGTCCGTAGTGTTTCTTCGGAGAAGTCTGATGTCAGTCTGATTGGTTTTCCTTTGTATGGTATCTGTTTCTTCCCTCCTGTCAGCTTCATTATTTTTTCCTGTCTTGGATTCTTGGGAGCTTTACCATTATGTGTCTTGCTGCATTTTTTCTTTCATTATGGAAGTTTGGTGTTCTTCTTTCTTCTTCTATGTCTATCTTCAGTTCCTTCTTCACGTTTGGGAAGTTCTCTTCAATTATTTCCTTGAATATTTTCTCTGTTCCTACGTCTCTCTCCTTTCCTTCTGGGATTCCTATAACTCTTATATTTCCTTTCGTCATGGAGTCAGATAATTCCCGAAGTCTTTCATCAGTCTTTTTCATGTGTACTTCTCTTTCCTTTTCTGTTTTGGTTCTTTTTATTTCTGTGTCTTCGAGAGTGCTTATTTGTTCTTCCATTTCCTCTATTCTGTTTTCACTGCTTTTCCCAGCATTCTTTAGCTGTTCTGTTAGTCCTTTGATCTCCTGTATTTCCTTCATTTCCCTCTTTAGGGACTCAATTTCATTCTTCTGAGTGTTGTTTACTTTAATGACTTCCGTCAGTTTTTTCATCACAGCAATTTTAAATTCTTTTTCTGGAAGGCTCAGAAGTTGTTTCAATTCACTGTTGTTGCAAGCTGGTGGGTTGTTTTCTTTTTGTGGTGTGTCTTTTTCCTGAGGAGTTGCTATATTGCATGTAGTTTTTCTTTTTTTTTTTTTTTTTTTTTAGTATTTATTTATTTATTTATACAAGCACTGCGCGGGAGGGTGAGAGAATTCACCAGAGCAAGAGCGGGGAGCAGAGCAGGCATAAGGACCAAAGTACACTGCTGAGGGGAGCAGCGGGCGGCAGTAGAGGTCTGCGCGCCATGTGGTACCCTCCTCCGGTGGCTGGGGAGCAGCCGGGGATGGAACCGGCGCTGCAGAGGCTGTGGGCAGCTTCGCAGCCCAGCTCTCAACCGCTGTACCACCAGGGGAGGCCCGCATGTAGTTTTTCTTTAACCTGCTCCCTGTCTTCTAATTTGCCATATGCATTGGGACACTGTGCCACTGGTACTGGCCGTCATCTTTTTGGTGTGCTCTTTTGGGGATTTCGGAAACTGGCAGTCCAAATGAGTCAAATACTGTATTGCCAGAAGTCTAGTGAGGCAGTGGTACTTTGAGTATGTTGATGGTCATGGTCACAGACTATCTCCTCCTTCTGTGTTTAATTACAAATGTGTGTCTTGAAATCCCACAGACTTCCCTGGATGTGGGGCAGCTGGGTTGCACTCGGGGTTCCAAATCTCTGGATCCCCCTCTGGGCTCTGACTTCCTGCCAGGTGGGACCAGGCTTGTGGGGGCCTTCAGCTCATCTCTGACTGCGTAAGGAACCTTCTCCCTCTGGCTCCACAGGGAGCATCCTGCCAGTTTCAAACAGTCTTTATTATTATTATTTTTTTGATTGCTATATGTCTTGGTGTTAGTCTCATTTTGTTTAGGTATCCTTTTATTTGTTTCATTTTTTTCAATTTCAATTTTATTTTTATATTCCCCATACAGTTACAACCCCCTTATTTTTACCCCAAGCCCTCTTTTCCCCGCCCCCCAACCCCCATAGAGTGTCTCTGGTTCATAGTTTTTTGTTGATCTTGATATTTTCTTTCTTATAGTTATTCTTTTTCCTGGTCCCTTATTTAAGTTTTCTAGATTCCTGCTATGAGTGAGACCATCCGGTATTTTTCTTTTTCTTTTTGGCTTTTTTCGCTGAGCATGATCCCTTCCAGTGCCATCCATGTTGCTGCAAATTGCATGTGTTTATCTTTTTTGAATGCAGAGTAATATTCCAGGGTGTATATGTACCACATCTTCTTGATCCAGTCATCTATTTTTGGGCATTTGGGTTGTTTCCAAAGCTTAGCTATTGTAAATAGTGCTGCTATAAAAATAGGGGTGCAGGTGCTCTTTGGAATTGACTTTTCTATGTCCTTTGGGTAAATACTTAGGAGTGGAATTGCTGCATCATATGGAAGCTCTCAAGCAGTCTTTATTGAAGAAAGGTCCCTGTTCTAAAATGGCGATGCGGAGAGGCATTCTCCTGCATGTCCGGTCAGCATCGGCCATGGGTGCCCGCTCCCCCTCTGGGCTCGGCTGTTGGCCTGAAGGGGCCTGGGGTGGGCGAACTTCCCAGCTTACCTCTGGCTCCACCGGGAGCCTTCTGCCGGTTTCAAGCAGTCTTCATTGAAGAAACATCCCTGTTCTAAAATGGCGATGCAGAGAAGCACTCTCCTGTGCACCCACTCTGTGCTGGCCTTGGGTGCCCGCTCCCCCTCTGGGCTTGTACTGCTGGCCAGAAGGGGCTTGGCGTGGGTGAACTTCCCAGCTCACCTCTCGTATCCCTGTCTTTTAAGTGCCTTCCTACATCACCGGTACTTTGATAATCTCCTTCCCTTGCTATGGGGACCAAATTTCCTCTACTTAGTTGATAAATGGGCCCAATCCTTTTATTCGAGGTTCAACTCTAAATATTATTATTTTTTTTTTAATTTATAGAGGCATGTCTTTATTTATTTATTTATTTGTTTGTTTGTTTGTTTGTTTTGTTTATACATGCACTGGGTACAGTCAGAAGCGTGGGAGGGTGAGAGAATTCACCAGAGCCAGAGCAGGGAGCAGAGCAGGCAGAAGGACCGAAGTACACTGCTGAGGGGAGCAGCGGGTGGCAGGAGAGGTCTGCACGCCATGTGGGACCCTCCTCCGGTGGCCGGGGAGCAGCTGGGGATCGAACTGGCGCCGCAGAGGTCGCCGGCAGCTTCGCAACCCAGCGCTCAACCGCTGCGCCACCGGGGAGGCCCTCAACTCTAAATATTATTATAGATGCCTTTACTTTAATACTCTTGAGGAACTAAGACAATTCCAGTCGGTTATTTTAGATCCTGAAGTGTCAGAGCTAGGCCTCTGGTCCTGCACTGTAAATCATCTTAAATGCCATAGGGTGTCCTTGCTAACTGGCATTAAGATCAGCCATACATGCACTAAATAGATGCAAGCTATCTTTCCTTAAAGAATGTTTAGATAATAGGGAAAAAAGTCATCAGTCAACAGTTCCCTCTTTAGTCTTCTTGGCCTGCTGCCGGCTTACCCTTACAGTTATTCTCGGGGGGAGGGGGGATGGATGGGATACCCAGAGAAACTATTTATATAATGATGCTTACTCTCCAGCATTACACCCTGGGACCCAAATTATTCTGATAGGACATCAGGCTTATAGGACAATTTCCCATCACAGGAGGAGGTTCCATAAGGTTATAAAGGCTCAGTACCTGAAAGACTAGTCAAAGCTGTAAAGTTTCAAATCCTTCTCTTACCTGGACACACCACTCTTAAGGATCCCAGATTCTGAGACAAACTTCCTTTCCACCCAGAGAACAGAAAATGGCAGGGGCAGATAGTAATTCCAGGCAGGGGGATGCCTGGTTGTAGGGGAGTCCCTCCTCAAAGTGGGGATGCCTACAGAAATAGGAGTACTCCCCGTGGGGGTATGCCTGTGGCTGCCCCCACACTTTGGTAAGGCTATGGCTGCCCCCATTGTAAGCTGTCCGTGAGAGTTTCAACCTCTTTCAGGCACTCATCTGTGATGGGGTCTGCTCACTCCATTACCACAGACTCTCCTCTGGGTTGTATTTTGAAGAATTGGAAGGAATTAGGCCTCAACAATTTATAAAAAAGGACTTTAATCCACTATTGTAATTCAACCTGGCCTCTTTACAAGCTAGAAGGCCAAGAGACATGGACAATTAATGGAACTTTATACTGCCCTTCTAAAATTAAGTTTGTTTTGTAGAAAATAAGATAAATGGATTTAGGTCCCATACGTTTTGGTCTTTATGGCCTTACAATAGGACTCAAACTTGAGCAAAGCTTGTTGAATGTGCCTGGCCGAAATAGACTCCTTAAGCCCAAAGAAGTAGGATTCTACAGATATCCTAGATGAGCCTTTACTTGCCAGTTTTCCTCCATCCACTAATCCTGAGCCTCTAGCTAACCCTGAATCCCAGGGACCCTTAGACCCTCTGCAGTAACCACCCCCATACAGGACTGTGCCTTCTTTGACAGAATCAAGCCCTGCTGGGCACACTTGTAGTGGGGCTTCTTACCATCTGTAAGGGCAGGAAGGGGCACTGAGCAGGTTTTCTATGATCCCATGCAGACCGGGGTAAAGGAGGAAAGAGTCCTGGATCCCTCGGTGGCTTCTGCAGGTCTTTTATTTAGATTTACCAGGCATATGGCAGGCAGGGGTGCTGGGGGGCCAGGAGGGTGGCAGTCCTCCCAGCCCCCAGCAAATCCTCACTCTATCTGGGCTCTCTGGCATTCTCTCTGCTTCTCTTCTTCTTCTCTTGGCTTCTGCTGGCGTCCCCGTGACGACGCCCTTAAAAGCCCAGTCTTAGCCTGTCCCACACATGCCCACACCCTACTCCTGGTGCCCGCCATCAGGCATGCATTCGGGACAACAAGCTCCCATTATCCATCCTAATGGCGCGAGGGCAGAAAAGCCAGATACTTTTTTCCTTACCCTACACCATCCTCAAACCAATACTTTGCCTAGACTCTGCTCACTCCGGGAGGTGGTGAGTAGAGACTCTGGGAGTATTAGACTCCATGTGCCCTTCTCTATGAGTGACCTGATGCAGTGTAAGCAAAGACTTGGCTGATTTTCTGAGGACCCTGGAAGATTTACAGATGAGTTTCAGGCCCTTGCCTCAGCATTTGAACTAACATAATAGGATATTCTTTACCTGTTGTACTATGGAAGAAAAGCAGAAAATCTGGGCTGAAAGTCAATGATTTGCAATGACCTGGCAAGCAGACAGCCAAATCAATCTAATGTGGGAAACATGGCAGTTCCCAACAATGACCCTAATTGGAACTATCAGAGAGGATGGGCAGATCTAACTCAAAGAGATCATATGGTCACTTGTCTTATAGAAGGAATGAAAAAGTGTGTACCCAAACCTGTAAATTATGATAAGATCAGGGAAATCACTCAGAAACTGGGTGAAAACCCAGCTCTCTTTCAAGAGTGATTAGTGGAAGCTATTTGTAAGTTCACAAACCTCAATCCTAATATAAGAGAAGGCGAGGTGATTCTGGCGACAAATTTTATTAGCCAGTTTGCACCAGATATACACAGAAAACTCCAAAAACTAGCCATGGGACCCCAAACTCTGCCACACCAGCTTTTAGAAGTGGCTTTTAAAATATTTAATAATAGAGACCAAAGTGAAGAGTTAGAAAAGGAAAGGAGTGAGAAAAGACAGGCTCAATAAACAGGCACCACCATTGCTTGTGCCTTGCAGACCCAGGCTTACCCAGGCTCAGAAAAAACAGAAGACTGACATGCCTGGAAGAAAAAAATGGAGCTTCAATGGCCCTGTACTACAGGTACAAGCCTGGGCACTGGAGTACTGTAGGGTAAAAATGGTTTTCAGGCTTTTCTGACCTCCCACCATTAGGATTGCCCTGCCTGATGGGTCACCTGCAGTTGTTACATTGTTGCAAGCTGTCTTATTTACTTCTGTGGGTCATGGGAGGATTTCACCAAGAGAAACAGAAGCAGGAGAAGAGGCAGAAGAGAGAAGGAGAGAAAGAACCCAGAGAAGCTCAGAGTGAAGACTTAGCGGGGGCTTAGAGGCCTACTGGCCTCCTGGCCCCCTGGCACCCCTGCCTCCTGTGTACCTGGTTGCTGCAATAAAAGTCTGAGAAAGCCACCAAGGGCTCCAGGACTCCTTCTTTACCCTGTCTGCTTGGATCATAGGAAATCCTGTTCTGTGCCCATCCTGCCCTACAATTGGTGTAAGTCGGCAGAATAATTTGAAGCAGATGGGTATGGAGCCCTCCAAAGACCTCAGGAGTGATTGAGAAGCAGACTGTCTTTGCCTGTGACAACGCTGGATGTGCCATGGCAGCACAGGAGGTGACCAAAGTCCAGGAGCTGTGGGAAGAGCTAGAGATGCTGCAGGAGCACAGGAGGAGGACCAGGTCCAGGAGCTGCAGGACGAAACCTCACCTGGAGGAGGAGATGGCCCGAGAGGACCAGCCCACAAACCTGGAGGCAGCAGAATCGTCGGGGAAAAAATGACCACGATTCAGAGCTCACCAGTGCTGACAAAGGGAAAAAAGACTGATGGACTTGGACTTACAATCCCTCCAGAAGGCAGAGGAACTTTGGCAGGGTAATGTTCTGTTTTGGGGACCTTAGGAGAGGATGGTATTGTTTGTACACCCCAGGAGATGGGACTCTGGGGCTGGCCAGTGGGCCTCGGTGGCCAAAAGTAGCCTGTGCACTGCTCAGCAGCTAGGCAGAGAAAATAAGCCAAGTTAGAAAGGCAATAGCTGGTGCTGACATTGGGAAGCCCTGAGCGTCTCTTAAGCAGCCTAATTATGCTAAAGAAGGCCAGCAAGTCTCTTAAAATCACCTGTGGGTGATGCCTTGTTCACGGTTGAGTGAGGGTGGGTTGTTGAGGAACCCGACCTTGGGTGATGGGTGGGGAACATGGCTTGTGGTGGAGCCCACAGCCAAAGAGGGGAACCAAGAGAGGCCGTATGTGGAGCTTGTATCCACGGATCCCTTACCCATGTGCTTGTGCAATGGGTTGGCCTGAGTGTAGGGGTCTGCGTGTCACACTGGTGGCTACGAAAGCCCAGTGTTCGAGCGACCGCAGACAGAAAACCCTGAGGATTGGGCGATTACTCCCAGAGAAAAAAGAATCGCCAATCCAAGAGTGAGTGCATCCTGGGGGTGGATGCGGTGTGTGCCTTGTGGCCTACACCACAGCCAGAGAAGGCCAGGAGGCCTGATGGCTCCTGGCGTGTGACAGCAGATGCCTGCGTGGTTCCCCTCCCAGGGATGAGCAGTGTCTTCGGCAGCAGAAGTGGTGGCTCATCTGCTGGTGCCAATAATTGTCTTTTGCCACTTGGTTGGTGCCCTGCCTGGAATTATTTGTGTTCTGTTGTATTTTCTTTCAGTGGGCCATGGCTGCTGTGTTAGTGTTTGTTGAAAGAAACTTGTATATACTTGTATATAGATTGTATGGCAGAAAACCCTGAGGGGGTGGATTGTAGGGTAAAAATGGTTTTCAGGCTTTTCTGCCCTCCCACCATTAGGATTGCTCTGCCTTTTGGGGCACCTGCAGTTGTTACATTGTTGAAAGCTGTCTTATTTACTTCTGTGGGCCATGGGAGGAGTATTGAGATAGTAAATGAGAGAAGCAGAAGAGAGAAGGGGAGAAAGAAGCCAGAGAAGCTCAGAGTGAAGACTTTCCAGGGGCTTGGAGGCCTAACAGCCTCCTGGCCCCCTGCCACCCCTGCCTGCTGTATATCTGGTTGCTGCAATGCATGTAAAGCTCAATAAAATCCTGAGAAAGCCACCGAGGGTTCCAGAACTCCTTTACCCCATCTGCTTGGATCATAGGAAATCCTGCTCTGTGCCCACCCTGCCCCTATAAGTACAAATTGCACACAAGCCAGGAATCCACCTGGGCCATGCCCCAGGTGCAAGAAGTAAGGCCATGGGGAAAGGGATTGCCCCCTTCTCTGAAGGGAAGAGGGAACAGTCCCTCAGCTGTCAGCCCACCTCCTGGACTATGAGTGACAGGGCCCAAGGATGCACCGGCTCCCCAGCTGACTATCTCCATGACTGATCCTAGGGTAACCTTGGATATTGCAGGTAAAAATATTAATTTTCTGATTGATATGGAAGCCACGTACTCTGTACTCACCCAGCATTCTTGACACACCTTCCCTTCTTCACAAAATATAGTAGGTGTGTTCTTAACAAGAACATGTGTCTATTTGCAGGAGAAATGTTTCTTCTATGTTAATCAGAATGAACAAGTAAGTGCTGATAAATTAAAAAAAAAAATAAAAACTTCCAAGATCAAGCTAACAGGCTTGAAGAAAAATCCCTCCCTTGGGGCAGAATCTTCAGTGGGACTCTCTCATGGATAATGTCCTTCCTGAGACCCCTGGCTACTGTATGTCTAATCCTTATGTTTGGTCCTTTCCTCCTTAATCTCACTGTCAAATTTGTTTTCTCTTGACTAGGAGCCATCAAGTACCATCTTCCCCTACAAGAGGACCAGACAGTCCAGACACCTCATTCCTTGGACTCTATGTGCCTCCCTCCAACAATAGGTAGCTCAGGGACTATGGTTAGGGAGACCATATCCCAGGCCCTTTTATATAGGGCCAGCTCTATGTCCCACTCCAGCAGGAAGCAGCTACAGAAAATGGACCTCCTTCCTTCAATTTCCCAACAGATTTTGGGCTGGATATGGTCAGAGGGGTGGGGGTAGGGAGGAATGATGGAGGAAAGAATAGAAAAACAAAAGGAGGCATCACAAGACCAGAACCTGACTCATACAAGGAGATGGGGGTAGAGGGAAATAACATGATCTCTGGTCTCTTTTTGATTCTGCATAGTTGTCCAAAATTGGCAATAATCTAACCACTTGCAAAGATGAGCCCCTCCTTACCAAAAAAAAGAGGATAAAACCCAACGCTGCATCCACAAAGGGACAGCTCTGTCTGCTTACATCAATGCAAGTGTCCTTCATTCTTCTGTCCCCTTTTCCTAATAAACCTGTTCTTTAAAATATAACTAACATCTCTGTCTCATGGAGAAACTCGCCTGGGAAACTTCGCCACGCGCTACTGAAAGGGAAGCTCTGGTGAAACATTTCCCAGAGTGAACCCAAGGACCCTGCACTCCAAACCCACTGACTTCAAAAACTACATCATTAGCAGACTTTTCTTTATTGCCCTTGTCCAGGAACATCAGCTGTCCCTGTTTCTGGGGTGTTTGGTTAACCCCCTTTGGAAGTTGTCCTTATCTCTGGAGCTTCCCTTATTCGTTTTGTTTCCCTTATCTCAGAAGTCTCTTTATCTCTCACCAAACCCCAGCCTGCTCTGTCCCTGACTGCCTAATTAACCCTAACTTGCCCTAGGACTCATAACTTTCTTTTTCCCACCTCCACCCCCATATATGAACCTTACGCTCCAGATACCTTGGCCCGCTAGCCCATTCCTTTCTATAGGCACTGTGCCCTCTCCATCAAAGCCCATACCCTTCAAAGTTCTGGCAAATTCAGTTACCTTTTGCATTGATAAGGTTGCACCATATCAATGTTGAGATTACACCATATCCATTCCTGTATTATAATAGCGTTCTACACTGTAAATAATGGGTTTTACATTTTAGTATATCCTGTTCTACAAAGGCAAGCACCAGCCTTTATTTTTGCCACCCCCAGTGCTTCCATCAATACCTCCTTCACTGACCTGAAAAGTCTGAGTCCACTAACCATAGAATGGAGGGTTGGAAGGAAGGAGGGCACTCCTCAACCCAGCATCTCCCAGCTTTTGCAGCTGCTCCCTCCTTGCTCTCACATTCTCACCATCCTCACCTTTTGTCTGAATGCCAAAGCCGCTAATCCTCAGGCAGCAAATGGAACACTCAACATCTTAATAGCGAATTAAGTGGCCTGTTTCACTTCAGCTCTTAGGTGTCCAGTAATTGTTGACTTCTTGTAACTGTCAGATTTAATAATTTAATGAGGTTAAATACTAAGCCCTCACTCCAGGTTCACAGTTTTGGGAGGCTGTAATAGATAAGGGAATTGATAAGGCTGGCTTAGGGACAAGGTCATAAACCTGACCACCATGACCAGGAAAACTAGCTAGGCTCCAGGAATGCAGAAGCAGGACCTGGAAATGTTCCTAGCTGAAAGGCCAGTGCCCAAGACCAGACATCCCAGCAGAAAACTGGTGCAAACTGATCCAAATTAGTCATAGGGCAAGCGGATAGCTTCTAGGGTCATAATAGAATAGGAAAAAGACTGAGGAATAAGGAAGTCTCCAGAGATAAGGGCAACAAATTTCAAAGAGATTAATCAAACACCTCCTAGATTATGTACATTCCTGGACAAGGGCAATAAAAAGTATTCTAAGATAAGGGCGAGATGCAAGATGTAATTCTGGGCACAGAAACATTAAGACAGAGTGAGACCACTGAAAATACCTGGGGATTAGTGGCTTTGGCATTCAGGCATTCAGTCCCTAAAATGGAGACCACTGAGAATTAACCAATCACAAAGAGACTGAGGGACTCTAGCATATTAGGGAAATAAGCTATATATATTCCCTGAGGCATGACTCCAGGGCATCTCCCTTGCCCCTCCCTGGCCTGGTCCACCAGCCTGGGAGTCCCACTTTTTTTTCTGTTCCTTTTCTCCTTGTAGGGGCAGGATAGGCACAGTGCAGGTTTTCTGATCCAGCAGATGGGTAAAGGAGTGTCCTGGAGCCCTCCCTGGCTTTCTCAGGCTTTTATTAAGCTTTTACATGTAGTGCAGCAACAAGGTACACAGCAGGCAGGGGTGCGGGGGTAGGGGGGCAGAATGCTGGGAGGCCTCCAAGCCCCCCCACCCCAAGTCTTCACTCTGGGCTTCTCTAGCTTCTCTCTTTCCTCTCTTCTGCCTCTCTCCTGCTTCTGCTTCTCTTGGTGACTATCTCAATACCCCTCCCATGGCCCACAGAGGTAAATAAGACAATTTGCAACAATGTAACAAATGCAGGTGCCCCATCAGGTAGGGCAATCCTAATGGTGGGAGGGCAGAAAAGCCTGAAAACCATTTACCAAACCATTTACCCCACACTCCTCAATAAACTTTCCCTTATATCCCTATGTGTAAACAGATTTGCCTCTTTTTCCTTGCTTAAGAATCAGTGACGTTCCTTCTGCGGCTACATGAGACACCAAACCGTGGTGGTCTAGTGGCTAGGTTTCAGCGCTTCCTCTGCAGCCTGGGATCCGTTCCTGGCTCAGAGACTAGACCTGAAAGCCTAAAATTACAGTATCATCAAGTTAGTCCACGAAAACAGGATAAAAGAGAGCCTCAAATCCTCCTTTGCAGGTAGACTTCTCCCATCTCCCCTGCTGTTTGTCATAGCAGTGTATTTCAATAAGTGTTTCTTTTTTGTTCTCCACTCTGTCTCTGGTGAATTGTTTCACACTTCCCCTGCAGCCTCACGCGGACATTTCTCCCACAACAGAACCTTTTGGAGGAGGATTCCTGTGGGGGGGGTGGTGGTGGTGGTGGTGAGTATGTCCTCATTTCTCCTGTTGCCTTCTGAGTATTTTTTCTGCCCAGGGGCCAGACTATTATCACCATTCCCTTGCACTCCTCACAGCCTTTGACATAATTATCCATGACAAGTTGATTTAAAGCGCAGCTGCTGGAAGAGAAACATGTCTTGCTTGGCCTTCTGGGAGTTGTAGTCCTGCAGGCCCCCGGGCTGCCTGGCTGACGGTGCAGCTTCAGACTACAGCTCCCAGGCCTTCTCCGAGTCCTTCCCGCACAGGCTCAGAATCCCTTGCTCTGAGGAGGTGGTGACATTGTGTCTATTGTATCCTTGGATTTGTCTGTTTGTACATTTCTCCGTTCCTGAAATTAAGAGTTAAAAGCATGGCAGATGAACAAGAAATCATGTGCAAATTGGAAAGCATTAAAGAGATCAGGTAAGTGGAACATTACCGCACCCCATTCCCCAGCCTCCACGAACCGTCCCCCTCCCAAATCCCTCCCGGTGAGAAATGGCTGTTACCCTGGGAAAGTATCTATTGTTGGACTGCTTGCCTGGGCCTGGGGGGCGGGGGCCTATTTTCCTCAATCTGGGCTGGAGGGAGGCTGGGAAGATTCCGAACAGGGACTCCTAGAGAGAGAAAAACAATGAAACCTACAGAGTGAGAATTTTTGTCAGATATAGCAGAGAAAGCCAGATGGAGACACACAGAGGATGGGGGAGGGGCGGGCCGGCGCCAGCTTTATTTCTCTTTCAGTGGAAGTTGGGGGACCACATTCTTTGACGCATTAATTTTTAAAGTGTTTGTTGACTTCAAGTGTACTTGGCTGCTTGCTCTTTAGGAGTACACATTTTTTTTTCCAGTTTCTGCCTCAACTTCAGGACCTGGAGCTACGGGGAACATTTTGAAAGTAGAGTCTAGTGCATTAGGGCGGGTGGCCACTGCCTGAAGCAGCGGGGTTAGAGAGGGGTGGCCCGGTGGAGTTTGGGCAGGAATGCCAGCTGGATGGGTCTGGAAGTGCCTTTGGAAGTGTGCTGGTGACAGAAGGACTTCACTCCTGCCTGTGATTTCTTTTTGCTTTCACTCATCACTTTGTTCCTTTCCTATCAGGGGCTTGGGGAAGCTTACAGGAGCGATGGAGAGTGGGGAGGTAGTAGCGAAGTCTACGGTGGAATCCAGAGGCAGGTCTAAGGTTCTACAGGAGAAGGGCAGGCAGAGGGAGGTTCGTTGGTCCAGAAACTTTTCTCTCCATTTTCTCCCTATGTTGTCTGTGCTTAGAACAAAATAGCACCTGGGAAGTTGGCTTACATCAGGCGTTTCTTTACCTGCCCTCTTTTGCTTGAGTCCCCTTCCTGAACTTCCACCCTTGTTCTGATGGTGGCCTGGGTCAAGCTGTCTCCCTTAACTGTTTTCCAGGAACCTGGAGCAAAAGAATGAAGGATATCAAGTGTGTCTCTTTTAGAAATGAAGCTGACCAAGAGGTTTGGCATGCTAAATTTAAGTGCCTCCTTAAGACTCACAGGTGGTGGTAGTGGTTGATGGGGGTGGTCATCGTGGTAGTGGGGAAACACCTTATTTTTGTCCTTGGGAGGGGTTGCTTCTCTACTTCTGCAATGGAGTACAAGGAAGGGAACGATTATTGAGCTGTTGGTGTGCCAAGCCCTTTGACCTATTGCAGCAAAAGTTCTGATAGGTTCCTACACTTCTTTACACGTGGGAAGTGGAGGCACAGAAAATTTAAGCAACTTCCAGAGCCAAACAACATGAAAATGCAATTTGATAGTAACCCAGTCAGTCTGCATGCAGAGATTTTGGTCTTACCACTCTAGTGCATGGAGGGTCCAGGAAAAGTTGGAGAAGGGAATATGTTGCAATTTTTTTTCTGGAAAAGCATCAGGAAATAGGGAGTGAGATACCATGGTTCAGGAAAAAAAAAAAAAAAAAAACAGCTGTTATGATCACAATGCAAGCTTAGGTTGGCAAATTGAGAAACAGTACTTTAACATTACTGGACTTTAGAGGAACTTCTGCCTCACCACAAGAGTAGGAAAAGTTGGGAGCAAGGAAGAGTGATCCCTCCCAGTGGAGGCCACCTGGAGAGCCATGACTTCTACCCTCACCAGAGGTAAACTAGGCATTCCTTAAAAACTGTTCAAACAGTGTCAAAGGACAGTGCCAATGTGGGGACAGGTCACAGTGGGTTCTCACCCACGTGCTAACAATTGCAAAAACACTCAGGCTCGGGGAATAACAGCAATGGGTTTTATTTAACAAACAGGATATTAGGAAAGGGGAAAGTGTTTCTAAGGCCACTAGTGGCTATTTCACCCCAGATTGTGTCCACAGTGCTCAGTAGACTGAAACAAAGGCCATGCATGCAAGATTGCACTGTCCTGTCAATGAGGTCCTGGAGCTGGTGGCAAACTGGTAAGCTGTGGGCAGGATCCAACTTCTGGTGGCAGCTGGAGGTGCTGAGGTGATGGTGTAGCAGCCCATAGCAACATTCTGAAGGCCAGGCTGGATAGCACTGGATGCTGGACCAGACAGCAATCTAGGCAACAGTACTGAGAAGACAGTGCTGGACAATCCTTAGGAGTAGAGAGCTCTCAAATGTGACCAGACACAGAGTGCTGGTCACCAAGAAATTGTGTCAAGCATGCCTGTGTTAATGGCTCGTTGTGACACCAGTCCCAAGACCATTGGTTCTCCTTGCAGGCAATGTCAGAGGCAGGGCTGGAAACAGGGCTAGAGGCAGGTGCAGTAGCCAGGTCTTTGTGAAGATATATGGAGGCCTGCTGAATCCCACAGATTGACTATTCACTGCTGCTTTTCTTTGGAGGCTGGTTGCCGAGTCCTTCTGTTTTCAGAGGGTGGGAATAGAATGAATTCATGCTGACTTTGCTCTGCCTTATAGCCTCTTTCAGAATCCCCCACCCTACAAGCCTGATTGGACCATTTAGCACAAATCAGGTACCTTCTATTTTTCAGTCTGAATACTTAACTCATCCCCATGAATGAAACTGAGCTTGAACCTGATTAATCCATTTAGCTTAAACCTGGTTGTTCCATTTATGATCCTGGCTTCAAATACAAAAGGGGAAAAGCCCACTCCCTGTGGAGACTGACTTACATTGAGGCCAGGGCAGGATAGAGGGACAGAGGGTTCCAGTTTCATTCCTTCTACCAGCTGGCCTAGTTTCCTCAGAGGCCTACAGAGGAGGCTGAATGACCACCCCAACCAGAGTAACAACAAACCCCTCCACAAACTGAATGTCAGCCAGAGCCCTGTAGAGAATCCGGACTTCTGCTGTTCCACTGCTGGTCAAAGGAGGCCTGCAAAAAACCAAGTCTTAAAATAAATTCAGAGTTTCCAAATTTAATTTAAAAATTCACTTGACATACCAAGATATCAACTAATAGCAACAGAAAGTAAATGGATACCAACATTGGGCCTCCCCGGTGGCACAGCGGATTGAGCGCAGTGCTGAGAAGCTGTCAGCAGCCTCTGCAGCGCTGATTCGATTTCCAGCTGGCCAGGGAGATTCCCACATTGCACCGCAGACCTCTCCTGTCTCTCCCGCTGCTCCCCTCAAGTAGTGCTTTCGGTCCTTCTGCCTGTTCTGCTACATGCTTTGTCTCTGGTGAATTCTCTCACCCTCTCGTGTCTCTGGCCTGTACCCCAGTGCTTGTATAAATAAATAAATCTTTAAAAAAAAAGGTTTATGGGCCTCCCCGGTGGCGCAGCGGTTGTGCGCTGGGTTGCGAAGCTGCCCACAGCCTCTGCAGCGCCGGTTTGATCCCCAGCTGCTCCCCGGCCACCGGAGGAGGGTCCCGCATGACGCGCAGTCCTCTCCTGCCGCCCGCTGCTCCTCTCAGCAGTGTACTTCGGTCCTTCTGTCTGCTCTGCTCCCTGCTCTGGCTCTGGTGAATTCTCTCACCCTCCCGCGCTTCTGACTGTACCCAGTGCTTGCATAAATAAATAAATCAATCTTTTAAAAAAAAAGGTTTATTTTGAAAAATTGATGCCAACATTGAGATGGCACAGATGTTAGAATTATCTGAAAAGGGTTTTAAAGCAGCCATCATAAAAATGCTTCAGTGAGCAATTGCAACAAATGATAAAATAGAAAATCTCAGCATATCCATGGAGTCTAGAGTCTCAGCAAAGCAACACAAAACATAAAGATGAGCCAAATAGAAATTTGAGGACTGAAAAATATGATAGCCGTAATTCAATGGATGGCCATAACAGTTAAATATAAAACAATAGAAATCACCCAATCTGAGCAATAGGCGGAAATTAGATTGAGAGAGTAAATAGTTGAGGGAAAATAGAATGTCATAAAATAAAATAAATGTTGATTATAAATGGTGTAAACATACCAATTAAAAGAAAGAGTGGGGTTATTATGAAAGCCATTTCACAGTGATATGCTGTCTAGAAGAAATGTACTTCACATATAATGATATAGATAGCTTTTTCCCAGTAAAAGGCTCGGAAAAGATACCCATGAAAACATAAAAGAAAACAGGAGCAGCTATATTAATATCAAATAAAGCAGATTTCAGAGCAAAGAAAATCCCCAGAGACAGAAAGGAACATTAATGAGAAAGGGCCAATCCACCAGAAAGACTTAATATTGATAATTTCAGATGTAATGTGTAAAAAGTGATTTGAATTAGCTTGCTTTGACAACTTCACAGTCGTATACAAGGTTAAATCACTTGGTTTAAGAACTTAAAATGGGGAAAGTACTAAAACACATACTTGATATTCATATGCAGACAGTAAACATGTATGGGAGGTTCAGAGAAGGAAGGATCAAAAGAAGGGGTTGAAAGAACTGAAGAAAGGAATATTTGTTTAGCATTTACTAATTTCAAAGTTTTTGTATTTTTCTAATGACAGGCGGTGATGAAATTATTATCCCATTTTACAGATAAGGATACGAGACTCAGGTTAGGTAACCTAACACAGCTATGGTTTATGCGTTTCAACAAATGCTGACAATTTATTCATTATTCGTTGTTTTTTTTTTTTTTTTTCAACTTTTCTAATCCTAAATCCTTTAAAGTATAAGCAGAACAGCCCTATTTATGTTTTAAAAAAATCAATAACTTACCTCTAAACTGAAGTAATACTGATGATGGCAGTATCATCTAAAGACCTGATTTAGTCAAGCTGAAAATACATACATACACATAGACCTGAAAAAGGAGCCCTGCTGCTTGGCAAGACCAACTCTTTCCCACAGCCACCTGAGCAGTGCAGCCATTGGAGAAGGGTGGTGGTTTCCCGCCCACCCTCGAAGTTGCTGTATATGGGCAGCTACTGCCCTGGCACCAGCTTAAATCCCTCAGCCCCTGAGGCTCCAGTCTTGGTGGCAGTGGCCACCCAGAGTGTTGCCTCTGGGCAGCATCCAGGCTGCCCTGCAGCAGAAGGCTGTGGGACAGCTACACTGTGGCCAGGTGCTGACTGGGCTTTATGACTGGCCAGGTGCTAGCTGGATTTCAGCACTGTAGCACCCCTTCTTGGGCCTCTGGTGCCTGGCCCCAGTGTGCTAAGTGTGGTCAGTGGAAGTGCCAGCAGGTGGTGGTCATTTTACCACCTGCCACCAGTGGCCCCATTGGGGCTTAGGCTGCAAACAGAGGCTGGCAGTGATTGCTGGTGGCAGTGGTTCCCTAGGGCATGCAGCCCACTGGGGATTTAGAGACAAGCTTGCTTGGAGCTTGCTCTGGCATAGGAAGCAATAGCTAGCTCTACAGCCCCTGGTTCATTGATATAGGGAGGTGTGTGTGGCCCCATTGGGCTAGCTCCAATACTGTGTCTCCCTCACAAAGAGCTGTTAACACAGTGTATCTGATACTTCCTTCTAGTGGCTTGTGGTGACTGCCACTACTTGTCAGTGCTATTCAGCACTATTGATGGGTGACTGGCATTCTGTGCCCGGGTCACCTCTGAGAGTTGTCCATTGTCTCTGATATATGGTACTGCCTCCCTGTGCTGTTGCCTCTATTGTACTCTGGTCCAGTGTTCAGTGCTTTTCAACCCAACCCTCAGACTATTGCTGTTGCTGTGAGCTGCTGTAGTGTCCTCTCAGCATCTCCACCTGTGAGCACCACCAGCTGTCACTGTGAGTTGTATCCTGGCCCACTGCTTGCTGTGTGCCACGAGCTCCAGGCCCTCACTGACAGGATAGTGCCATATTGAATGAGCAACGTTTTCTTTGGGACTTCTAGTCACTGGATACTGTCTGGGGTGAGGTAGCCAGCCATTTGTGGCATTAGAAACCTTTGTTTCCCTTGTTTGTTCAATAAACCCCATTGTTGTTCACTGAGGCTTAGTCACCTTGCAATTTTGCATGGGGGTGAGAACCCATAGACAGTGATCTGGACACTGTCCTTTGACCTGCCAAAGCACCCCTACAGCACTGTTTCAGACCCAGAAATATATTTATGCACAGCACTTAGGCACACCAGTTCCAGACTTTTAAGTTGGAAAAGTTTGAAGAATGGCTTGACCATTCTTTACTCCTCACTCTGACGACATGCCCAGCTTTTGCTTTCCTCTCAGTACCAACTATATTCTAACCCTAAGCTCCAGACCTCACCCTCACAATCCCACACTTGTCTATTTTGCCTATACATTCCTTGGGCTTCCAATTTGTGATGCTGGGGCATGTGGTATGTGAAAAAGGAAAGAGAAAATTGGAACAAAGGGGGATGGAAAAGAAGCAGCTGTGAAGCAGAGAAAGTGCAGCCACCAATGGATGAACCAGAGCCTTACACTAGTTCCAAAAATGCATACTAATATTTTCTTACCATGCATGTGTCATCCTGATGTACATGTATCCATGTACTATGTACTTATGTAAGAAAGGAAAAACACATTTGAAAGTATTTTGTTGCTAAGTAGATTTTCTTAAATGTAAGTTTCTGTCCTAGGTCATCTATTTTTTTTTTTTTTTGCACATATTCTCCTGGGTGACCTCCTCCATGGATTCAAATATTATCTCTAAATCCCCAATCACTGCCCCTATCCCTCCAAGATTTATCCCAATACACCCAACATCCTACTGTACTTGTCAGCTTGGTTTTCCTGCAGCCACAGCTCATGTTGGCCAACTCATGAGATTTTGCTTGTGCCCCAACAATCCAGTACTTCAACTGAAATTCTGGTTTAATGCCATCATTCTCTGCAGAGTTACCTCAGGTTGACTTCAACATCAGTGTTAGTACTCCTCTCTTACAACTTACTTCAAATAAGTTTGCCTTTACCTCCACACTCACTACCCTGTTTAGTCCTTCATTATGACTTGCCTGGATATTTGCAATTTGTCCATTTCTTTTTTTTTCTTTTTTTTTTTAATATTCATTTATTTATTTATACAAGCACTGGGTGCAGTCAGAAGCGCAGGAGGGTGAGAGAATTCACAAGAGCCAGAGCGGGGAGCAGAACAGGCAGACTGATGAAGTACACTGCTGAGGGGAGCAGCAGACATGGCAGGAGAGGTCTGCGCACCATGTGGGACCCTCGCCAGCGGCCTGGGATTGAACCGGTGCTGCAGAGGCTGCAGGCAGCTTCACAGTCCAGCACTCAACCGCTGTGCCACCGGGGAGGCGCAATTTGTCCATTTCTATCTGTAGAATTGCTTTCGTGTCTTCTCTCCCCTATCTCTGATGTCATGCACAATGATTTGAGAACTACCTTCCGAAAAAACCTTCACTAACTTCCCATTGCCTATAGCAGTATTTTCCAAAACACAGGTTATGAACCACTAGTAGATCATGAAATTTGCTAGTAGCATTTCAAAAACATTTTCTTAAAAGAACAAAATAAGAAATATCAGCATACATTGCATAAGATATAGTAGGTGTTTTTTTTTGAGAAACATTTGTTTTAGCTTTGTATCTTTGCATGTGTGCCTTGGGTCACAATGTGGAATTCATTTCTCACTGCACATCATTTCTTACTGTATGTCTGTTAGACAGTTGTCAGAATGACATTCATGCCCTTCTAACCCTCTGCAAAACTGGCCCAGATACCCTTACAGTTTGATGTGATACTACTCGTTTTCATTCACCCTGTCTTCTAATCACACAGATGTTCTAACTATTCCATATGGTTCCATTCCTTGAGGACTTTGACAATGCTGATTCCTCATTCTTTTTTTATTAAATATGTTTATTTAAACAAATATATATTTATAGTTTACATCGTTGTTCAATTTTGTATAATGTTTGGTTTTTCCTCTCAGTTGTAATCCTAATAAAATTCCTACCACCAAGGCACCCATGAACCATCACCATAGTCTCTTGTGCTTTTCCCTCCCTTGCTTTGATCACTCTCCCTATCCCTCCCCTGCTGTATGTCTCCAATTTATAGTTTGCCTAATAGTTTTGTCTCTTTTTTTTTCTTTCCCTACTAATTGTTTGGTGTCTCCATATGCTGCCTATAAGTGAAACTATCTGATATTTTTTTCCTTCTGACTTATTTCACTGAGCATAATCCTCTCCAGCTCCATCCACGTTGGTGTGGATGGCAAGTTTATCTTTTTTGATTTCTCAGTAGTATCCCATTGTGTGTGTGTGTATGTATGTATGTGTGACATAAACAACACACACACCCCACATTGTCTTGATTCATTCATTCATCTGTTTTTGGACATTTAGGTTGTTTCCATATCTCAGCTATTGTAAATAGTGCTGCAGTAAGCATGGGGTGAAGATTTCTTTTGAATTAATGTTTTTGTGTCCTTTGGGTAGATCCCTAGGAGGTAGATTGCTGGGCCATATGTTATACCTATTTTTAGTAATTTGTGGGTCCTCCACACAGCTTTTCATAGTGGTTGGATCAGTTTGCATTCCCACCAGCATTGTAATAGGGTTTCTTTTTATCCACACCTTCACCAGCATTTGTTGTTGTTTGTTTTTTTAATGTGGGCCATTCTTACTGGTATGAGTAATATCTCATTATGCTTTTGATTTGCATTTCTCTGATTATAAATGATGATGAACTTTTTTTTTCATTTGCTTATTGGCCTTCTGAATTTCATCTTGAATGCCCTTTCTTTATTCCGAGACTGTAAATCTTATTAATTCTTCAAGGAAATTTTCAGACCAAATACTACCTCATGTCTAATACCTTCTAAAATTCCTTAGAACAGTTAATCACTTCCTCTGTGGGCACCCACAGGGATATTTGTTATATTTGAGTGATAATTCAAGTTATTCTACCTTATGATAAAATTCTGGTTTGACATGTATTCCTTTCTTCCCTCTCTCCTTTCCATCCTTCTTCCTTTCACCATTTAACCATCGCTATGATAGCTTCAACAGGCTCCCCTGCCACCTGCGTTGAGAACTGACTCATCCCCAATGTTCACTCAAATAACATTGATAGCTGGGAGTTCTGGGACTTAGAGATGGGCAAGTCAATGCAAAACAATTCTGGCCACAGCAGAGAAAATGAAAGGAATTGACATTTGAACTGTTCTATGAAACCTACTTTTCTCAAAGTTCTATTTCTCATATGAGCAAATAAATATTAAATGAAATAACTCTTGGTACATAGGCAGTGTTCTCACCAGACTTGAGTGGGTTGGAAAACAGACTTCTATTTCTTCATTCAGTGATATTTAGTAAGCACCTCTTCTGGGCCAAAAACAGGACTGGGTTATTCTGTGGGGACCCCCTAAGATGAATTAGATTTGTTTTCAAGGATCTAATAATCAAGGTGAATAGCTTAGTTCTCTTCCCCCCTGGGTTCCAGATTCAAATATACACATGTCTACTTAATCAACACAATTGTAAAATATTATCAATAACATCTAAAACCGGCTTCCACAGAACTCTTACTTCTATTCCCATCATGCCCACCCCAAATTTTCCTTTCTTAGTCTTCTCCAACAGTAGTAAATGACCCACCATCTCTAAATCTGGAATCATACTGTATTTCTCCCTCTCTCTGACTCCCTGCTTATCAAACTTGACCATGCAATACATTCCAACTGGAGGGCTGTTGACAGTTAGCTGGGTCCTACTGAAGAGTCTCTGATTTAGTAGATCTGGGGCAGGACCTGAGAATTTGCATTTCTAAGAAGTACCTGGGAAATGCTGTTGCTACTGGTAATTGGAAAACCACTGCATTAAAAAAATCTGACAAGTTACCTGTATGTGTCTACTTTTTATTATTCCCTTAGCTTATCAACAAATCTAAGCAGTTTTCCACCTATCTTCACTAGCCAGTATGTACATTTTTAAAACATTTATTTATTCATGCATACAAGAGCTGGGGTACAGACCAGATGCGTGGGGAGGGTGAGAGGATTCGCCAGAGATGGAGTGGGGAACAGAACAGGCAGACTGACTAAAATGCAATGCTGAGGGGAGCAGCGGGCGAGACAGGAGAGGTCTGCTGCGCCATGTGGGATTCTTGTCGGCCGGTCGGGATCGAACCCACACTGCAGTGGCTGCAGACAGCTTCACAGTGCTATGCTCAACTGCTTGCTCTACCAGGGGAGGCCTCGATATCTACATTTGATCTGCCCATCCTTAAATCCTACAAGTACTATCCTAACATGCTTGTGTATTTTGGTACTAAGACAAAAACTGGTACTAAGACAAAAACTCTGAAACTGCTTGACTGATAATCCTGCCAAATTTGCTACAGGAATGGATGATCCATTGCCCTAGTATCCCTACTCTCCACCCTACTTCCTCCACATTAGCTAGCAGCATTGGAAAGAGGTTATGTAGATGAATATTTTTATCTTGGTGCAGGACTCTGGAGAAGCTGTGGCCAAGGGAGTTCAGGAATCATCATTCAACAACAG
The DNA here is from genome assembly GCF_014898055.3 of Talpa occidentalis. Lineage (NCBI taxonomy): Eukaryota > Metazoa > Chordata > Mammalia > Eulipotyphla > Talpidae > Talpa > Talpa occidentalis. The sequence continues at coordinate 51,119,892 of NW_023601543.1, forward strand.
TTCATAAGACTGTGGGCCTGTTGATTGTGGTAAACCGTTAGGAAGTAATCTCTGTCTTTTCTGGGACTCAGTGGGCACATCAGCTGCATTATATCAGGGGAGGGGGGCCATTAGAAAAATTTTCACATAAAATCAAGTCTCTAATGCCTTGGATGCTTCTATTACTTGTAAGGACAAACATGAATACCATCTCATGGAATTATTTAACAACTCTTTTATTTATATATATATATATATTTTACATCATTCTTCCTTTTTGTACAATGTATGCTTTCTCCTCTCAGATGTAGCCCCTGTAGAATTCCCACCACTAATTCACCTATACACCATCACCATAGTCCCTTGTGCTCTTCCCTCTCTTGCTTTGATCCCTCTCCTTCCCCCTCCTTGAAGAATGTCTGAATTATAGTTGCCTGTTATTCTTTTTTAATTTATTATAATTATTTTTCCCTGGTCCCATATTTGTTTCCCCTACATTCTTCCTGTAAGTGAAACCATTTATTCTTTTTCTTTTTCTTTTTTTTAAAGATTTATTTATTTATGCATACAAGAGCTGGGGCACAGGCCAGAGATGTGGTGGGGGTGTGAGAGTATCCACCAGACAAAGAGTGGGGAATAAAACAGGCAGATTGACTGAAATACACTTCTGAGGGGAGCAATGGGCGAGACAGGAAAGGTCTGCCTCACCATGTAGGTTTCCCCCTGGCTGGCTGGGGATTGAACTAATGCTGCAGAGGCGAATTGCTTCATAGTGTGGTGCTTAACCCCTTGCACCACCAGGGAGGCCCATTTTTCTTTTTCTTTCTGGCTAATTTCACTGAGTGTAATCCCCTCCAGCTCCATCCATATTGCTGTGAGTGGCATGAGTTTATCTTTTTTGATTGCTGAGTAATATTGCATTGTGTATATATACCATATCTTGATCTAGTTATCTATTCTTGAACATTTGGGTTATTTCCATATCTTACCTATTGTAAATAGTGCTAAAATAAACATAGGGGTGCAAGTATCCTTTTGAATTAATGTTTTTGAATTAACGTTTAATCTATCCTTTGGATAGATTCCTAGGAGTGGAATTGCTGTTTTATATGGATGCTCCATTTTTAGTAGAACCTCCAGACAGATTTCCATAGTGGTTAGACCAGTTTGTATTCCCACCAGCAGTGTAGGAGGGTTCCTTTTTCTCCACATCCTCACCAATAACTTGTTGTTTCCTGTTTTTTAATATGTGCCATTCTCACTGGTGTAAGGTGGTATCTCTTTGTGGTTTTGATTTGCATTTCCCTAATTACAAGTGATATTGAACATTTTTTCGTGTACCTGTTGGCCATTTGAATTTCCTCTTTGTAGAAGTGTCTGTTTTAGTACTTCTGTCCATTTTTTGACTGGATTGTTTACTTTGTTTTTCTCAAGTCATATGAGCTCTTTTTACATCTTTGTGGTCAGTCCCTTATCAGTAGTGTTGTGTGCAAAAATTTTCTCCCAATAAGTAGGATAACTCTGATTGGTTATTGTCTCTTTTGATGCACAGAATCTTTTCAGTTTGATGCTGTCCCAGCTGTTCATCTTTTCCTCACAGTCTTTGCTTTTGGGGATGTGTCTTTGAAGATGTTACTGAGTTGTATGTCATGTAGTGTTTTGCCTGTATTTTCTTCTATATATTTTAAGGTTTCAGGTATTATGTCCAACTTTTTAATCCACTTTGTGTTGGTTTTTGTGCGTGGTATGAAGTAGTAGTCTAGCTTCATTATTTTGCAAGTAGTAGTCCAGTTTTCCCAGCGCCATTTATTGAACAGACTGTCCTTGTGCAATTGCATATTCTTTGCTCCTTTGTCAAAGATTAGTTGTCCATAAATATGTGGATTTATTTTGCGGTTTTCTATTTGATTTCATTGGTTTGTGTGTCTGTTTTTGTTCCAGTACTATACTGCTTTAATTATTATGGCTTTGTAGTATAGTTTGAAGCCTGGGAGAGTGATACCTCCATTCTCCTTCTTTGTAGTCAGGAGAGCTTTGGCTATTTGGGGTTTTTGGTGGCTCCATATGAATTTGATCAATATTTGTTCTATTTCTTTGAAGAATGTCATTGAAAATTTATAGGAATAGCATTGAATCTGTAAAATGCTTTTGATAGAATGGACTTTTTGATAATGTTAATTCATCCAGTCCATGGGCAGTGAATCTCTTTCCATTTCTTAGTGTTTCTTGTATTAATTTTAACAATGTTTGATAATTTTCTTTGTATAGTTCCTTCACCTCTTATGTTAGGTTTATTCCTATTTGATTTTTTGGTTTCAATTATAAAATGCATGTTTTTATTGATTTTTTCTTTAGCTTTATTGTTTGCATATAGGAAGGCTACTGATTTTTGTGTGCTGATTTTCTATCCTGCTACTTTAGTAAACTGGTTGATCTTTTTTTTTTTAAAGATTTATTTATTCATGATACAAGAGCTGGGGCACAGGCCAGACACGTGGGAGGTGAGAGAATTCACCAGAGACAGAGTAGGGAACAGAACAGACAGACTGACCAAAGTACACTGCTGAGGGGAGCAGCAGGCGAGTCAGGGGAGGTCTGCTGCGCAATGTGGGTCACCCTCGGCTGGCCAGGAATTGAACTTGTGCTGCAGTGGCTTTGGACAGCCCCATATGTTGCATCTTAGACCTTGTGCCACCAGGGAGGCCCCTGATTGATTATTTTGATTAGTTTTTCTGTGGGGTTTTTAGGGTTCCCTATGTATATTGTCATATCATCTGCAAATATTGATAATTTTACTTCTTCTTTTCCTGTTTGCAGTCCTTGTATGTCTTTCTCTTGTCTTATTGCTCTGGCTAGAACATCCTGTATTATACTGAAAAGCAGTGGTAAGAGTAGACATCCTTGTCTTGCTCCAGATCTTACAGGAAAGACTTTCAGCTTTTCACCATTGAGAATGATACTGGGTAAGGTTTGTCATGTATGGCCTGTATTATGTCAAGGTATGTTCCTTCTATCCTGACATTTTAAAGGGTCTTCATCATAAACAAATGGATTTGAACTTTGTCAAATGCTTTCTCAGCATCTGTTGATATTATATGGTTTTTATTTTTCTTTATGTTGATATGTTGGATTACATTAATTGATTTTCAGATGTTGAACCATCTTTCTGTCCCTGGAATAAATCCCAATTGGTCGTGGTGAATTATCTTTTTGATGCATTGCTGGATTCCGTTGGCTAGGATATATTAAGGATTTTTGTATCTGTTCATTTGAGAGATTAGCCTGTAGTTTTGAACCTATACTGAGTCGTAATTATCAGGTAGAATTTCCAAGTTTCCAAGAGATTCCATGATATGTCCTACTTCATCCTAAAAATTGGTGATGGGTCAGGATAAGAACTCACCCCACTGACTTATTTCACAGTATTAGAAATACAACATATATGGAATACTCCTTGATATGGTAAAAAGGAATCTGCACAAGATTCTTCACTTTTAGCTTTGTGATATGGGAAGTCACGTCTCTCTGCCTCAAATTTTTCATCTCTAAAACTGAAGCTAAATATACGTTATTCATAGGGACATTATAAAGGGTAAATTATTAAATTTTAACATGCCAGCTGACACTTAATTTCTCTTCATAGTATTTAATATAATATTGAAATTTTACTTTTTTGTTCCATATTTTCATTTCCTCTGGACCCTCGTCTTGATGAATCAGTGTTCACATTGCTTTGCACTCTGCAAATCCAGCCCCCAGCTCAGTCTGGCACATAGATGGGACTTGGTAGATTGCCATCAAATGAGTGAATTAATGTTATGTTAGTAAATGTATACTCTTAACATATATATGTGCATATATGTATGTATTTCTGTTAACATCTTATTAATTCATTGGTTGTTTTACATATCTAAATAACTTTGGGGGTACTTTTTTCCCATGGACAGGACAGCCTATGAAGTTCTCTGCCATTAAGGAAGACTCAGAGTCTAAATGAATTTGCAATGGGGGGAGGCTGGGGCGAGTGCCATTGAGAGCAGCTCTCCTTTTCACTCTCCCAGCCCAAGCTTTTATTAAATAATATGCACAAAGGAACAAGAAAATACTATGAAATTGTGTTTTTGCTTATACAGATTAATAAGTTGCTGCTGAAAACAAGTTTTCCTGGTTAGAAGGGAACATGTGCATAAGCCAGTACATCCTCAGAGAATGGGAGTCAATTCTGGGAAGAAGTTCTGTTTGCAGAACTTCTAATGTCCTGGAACTCTGTATGCAGAGTAAACAGGTATTCTCCACAAACTCCAGCTCCCTTTAGAGCAGCAGGCTCCCAACAGTTTTTCACTCTTCCATGTGTGTACATACTTCTCTCACCCTCAGTACTATGGTGCCAGTGACCTATCTTCTCCCCCATCCCCTCCCCCTCCTCTGCCTCTACTATTCCCTCTGGTAACCAGTATATTTTTACACAGTGTCAAATATATATTTTTTTTTTTTTGCTGTGCTTTGCCAGTATGTGTTCTTTGGGTATTTATATCCATGAATAAGTGAAACATCCAGCATCTGTCTTTCACTTTCCAACTTATTTTACTTAGCATAATCACCTGAAGATTCATCCATTTGTTTCACAAAAGGCACTATTTCATCTTTTTAAATAGCTAAGTAGTATTCCATTGAGTAAATATTCCATAATTTCTTTATATAGTCCTCTCTTGATAGGCACTTAAATTGGTTCCATGACTTGTATATTATGGATAATGTGCCAGTGAACATAAGAGTCCATAAATCTTTTTGTGTTAGTATTTGCATAGCCTTTGGGTAAATAGCTAGCAGTGGTATTAATGGATAATGGTATTTCCATTTTTTTAAAAGATGTCTCCATACTGTTTTCCATAGAAGTCCACCAAATTACATTCCTACCAACACTGGATGAGTGTACCTTTTTCTCCACATCCTAGTCAGCTTTCATAGTTTCTATTCTTTTTGAAATAGGCTGTTCTCACAGGGGTGAGGTGATACTGTGATTTGCATTTGCATTTTTCCTTCTAATGTGATGTTAAACATTTTTCTCATGTACCTCTGGATCACCTGGTTGTCTTCTTTGGAGAACTGTCTAGTTAGATGTCCTCCTCCCCACTTTTTTTTTTATTGAGTTAATTTTTTTGTTGTTAAGTTATATCAGTTATATAACCCCTTCTCAGACATATTTTTGGGCCAATCCCTTCTCCCATTTTGTAGGTTGCTTTTTTGTTTTTGTGATGTTTCCTTTTGGGGGAAAAAAAAAAAGCTTTTAAGTTTGATGTAGTCCCACTTATTTACTTTTGATTTTGTTTTTCTTGCTGTTATGGTTGCATGCATCCACAAATACATCTGTACTCTTAAGGTTCAGTAGTATATTATCTATGTTTTCTTTTAAGTATTTTATGATGTCAGGTCTTATATCCAATTTTTAATGCATTTATAATTGATTTTTGTGCATGGAGTTAAATAATCTAGTTTCATTTTTTTTTTGTATGTGGCTATCTATGTTTCCCAAAATTATTTGTTAAAGAGGCTTTCCATTCTACAACGTATGTTGTCACTCCTTTGTCAAAAATTAACTTCATATTTGTGTGAATTTATTTCTGGGCTCTCTATTCCATTGGTCTGTTTTAATGTTTTTGTTTTAATACATACTGTTTTAATTTATGTGAATGTGTAGAATTGTTTGAGGATAGGGATTGCGACACATCCATTTTTTTTTTTCTCTCAGAATTGCTTTGACTATTTGGGATCTTTTGTGGTTCCCTATAAATTTCACAATCATCTGTTCTATTTCCTTGAACAAAATCATTGGGATTTTGATTGGTATTGAGTCGAACCCATAAATTGCCTTAGTTAAATATGGCCATTTTAACAATGTTTATTGTTCCAATCCATGAACATGGGCTATCGTCCCATTTTTTGTCTTCTTTTATTTCCTGTAGCATTGTCTTATAGTTTTCAATGTGTATGTGCTTCACCTCCTTCTTTAAATTTATTTCATTCTTTTTGGTGTCATTTTAAATGGAATTTAAAAAAATCTCTTCTAATTCATTGTTTGCATATAGAAATGCAGATGATTTTTGTGTGTTCATTTTGAATCATGCTACTATACACTGTTCATTTATTATTTCTGGTAGGTTTTTAGCGGAGTATTTTGGATTTTCAGTGTTTATTATTTCACCTTCAAATAGTGATAGTTTCCGTTCTCCTTTTCCAATTTGTATTTCTTTAATGTCATTTTCTTGCCTAATTGCTCTGGCTAGGACTACCAATAAATATTATGTTGAACAGCGCTGGTAATAGTGAACATTCTTGTTTTATCCCTGCTATTAGGGGGTATGCTTTTGATTTTTCACTGTTAAATATGATGTTTGCTATGGGTTTGGTATATATGGTCTTTATTATATTGACCATTTTATTGAAAATGTTTATCATAAATGGTGTTGAATCTTGTCAAGTGCTTTTTTGGTTTCTATTGAAATTATTGTGTGATTTTTATATTCCTTTTTGTTTATCTGGTACATAACATTGGTTGATTTGCATATGCTCCCCTGGAAGGAAACTAACTTGATTATGGTCTGTGCTTCTCAATAGATTGCTAAAGGTTTTGTTGATGATTTTTGCATTGATATTCACTAGAGGTATTGGTCTACACTTTTTTTTTGTTTTGTTTTGTTTTCTTTTCATGCTCTCTTTGATTGGTTTTGGTAATTTTGGCCCCATAAAATGTGTTAGAACTTTCATCCTCTTCAGTTTTTAAGAGTTTGTGTATGATATCTTAGGTCTGATTTGATTTGGTAGAATTCACTAGAGAAACCATCTGTTCCTGAGTTTTTGTTCTTAGGGAGACTTTTGCTTACTCTTAATTTCTGCCATTGTGATTGATCTTTATTAAGCTATTTCATCTTGGTTCATTCATAGAAGTTTATATGATTGTAAAAAATATGTCCATTTTTTCTATTTTTCCAAATTTTTGGATAGAGATGTTTATAGTAGGTTCTTATGATTCTTTATATTTCTGCAGCATCAGTTGTGATTCTACCTCTTTCATTTCTGATTGTATTTATTTTGGTTTTATCTCTTCATTTCTTAGGGAGTCTAAGGGATTATATATTTTATTTTTCTCGAAGATTCAAAGATCTAGCTCTTGGTTTCATTGATCTTTTATACCATCTTTTTGTGTTCTCATTCATTTATTTACCCTCTAATTTTTGGAATTTCTTTCCTTCTACTGAGTTTTGTTTCACTTGATCTTCTTTTTCTAGTTAATTCATTTGTAACATTAGATTGTTAGACATTTTTCATTTTTTAAAATGTGGTCCTGTATTGCTGTGCACTTCCTTCATAATACCAATTTTAAAGCATCTCATAGAATCTAGTGGCTTCTTTCTCTGCTTTCATTAGTCTCCGTGTACTTTTTCAGTTTCTTCTCTGATTTCTTCATCGACCCAGGTGATGTTCAGAAGCTTTTGTTTAGTCTCCACATGTTTTGGCTTATTCCAGTTTTTCTTTTGTGTTTAACTTCTAGTTTTATTCCATTGTGATTATAGAAGATCTTGATATAATTTCTATTTTTGTATAATTTTGAGGCATATTTTGTGTCCCCGCATATGATTTATACTTGAGAATGTTCATGTGTACTTGAGAAATAATGTGTATTCAGTTATTTTGGAATGGAAGACTATGTAAATGTCTATAAATTCCATCTAGTTCAATACTTTAGGACTTTTATTTCCTTGTTTAACTTTCTTTCTGGGTGATCTATCCCTTAGACTAAGTGGTGTGTTGAGGTCCCCCACTATTTATATGTTTTGTCAATGTTGGCCGTAGGTGTGTTAATAGTTGTTTTATTTATTTAGGTGTCCCTTTTGTTTGGTGCATAAATATTAATGGTACTTTTATCTTCTAGATGAATTGGTCTCTTGATCATGACAGAGTTTCCATATTTGCCCTTGATTACCTTTTTTTTAAAGATTTATTTATTTATGCATACAAGAGGTGGGGTATAGGCCAGAGGTGCCGGGGTAAGAGGATTCACCAGAGACAGAGTGGGGAACAGAGCATAAGTGGATCAACCGAAATACACTGCTGAGGGGAGCAGCGGGCGAGGCAGGAGAGGTCTGCTATGCCATGTGGGTCATCTTGCTGGCCGGGGATTGAACTCCTGCTACAGAGGCTATGGATAGCTTCATAGCGCTGTGTCTTAACCCCTTGTGCTACCAGGGAGACTCCCCTGATTACCTTTTTTGACTGAAATACTAATTTATCATATATGAGAATAGCAGCTCCTGCTTTTCATTTTGTATTATTGTCTTGAAGTACCTTGCTCCAGTCTTTCCTTTTAACTTTGTGTTTGTTTTTAGGTTTTAAATTAAATTTTTAAAGAGAAGTATAGATGTCTGGTAATTTTGTCCCAAATTGGCAGTCTGAGCTTTTTAATTATTGAGTTCAGACCACTTATATTTAGAATGCTTATTGACATAAGAGGCTTAGTTACTATAATTCTTTATTTTCTATTTTTTGTATTGTTTTGTCTTTTTCCATTGGTTTTTCTCTGCTTTTTAATTTGGATGGCTTTCTCTGGTTGTTCTCTCATTTTTTTCATTTCTTCCTCTGTGTGTTTTTATTTTACATTTTTGCTTTATGCTTACCGTGAGAATTATATCAAATTTTCAGTGTCTAAAAAAAGTCCTTTATGATCTGGTACTGAGTTGTCATTATTTTAAATATGCAGGTTCTAAACTTTTCTTCCACCTATTCAGGTTCTTTATTTGCTCAAGATTTTGTGTTTTTTTTTTTTTTTTTTTCTCTCTTGGCTGTCATTTATGTCTTTTAGGATTGTGAATACTTCAATCCACTCTTCTCTGGCCTGGAAAATAACTGTAGAGTAATCTGAAGACAATGTAATTAGGGAATCTCTTTGTAAATAGACATTTTTTTTTTTCTCTAGCAGCCTTTAATACTTTTTCTTTATTTTTGACTAGACAATTTAACAATGATGTGTCTTGGTGAGGGTCATTTTGTGTTGAGACGTTTGGGTGTTCTTTCGTCTTCCTGGACATCCATATTTCTTTCCTTAGAATTGGGAAGTTTTTAGTTTTCTTGAGGTTGGCACCATACCATATATCTTTGTAAACATAACATCATCTGCCCAACTATGGTCATAAGCAGAACTCAGCAATTACATTTGGAGTGAAAAAAATAAATTTAAAAAGGTGATAAGAGCAGAATAATGATTATAATTTCAGTAGGTTCAGAAAAAGATGGACATTACAGCAGGTTGACATTTATTAAGAGTCAAAAAGTTCCAGAAACAAGGTAGGAACTGGGATTAATGAAAGGCTTTTTAAAAACAAATATTTTTCAGAGTGCCTGTTATACTCTTGTATATATAATTATCTGCAATTCAAATTGTTTCATGAATAAGCCTGTTTATTAGAGGACTCAGGACAATAGCTGCATGTTCTCAGGTGGGCTCATTCCCTTTCCATTCTATATATCTGCTCCTTTGTTTCTGTAATGAAGAAGATGGATTTGATTGGTGGCTTTATTATTATTATTAATCGCATTATTTTTTATTGAGGTAACATTGGTTTACAACACTGTATATGGTATATGTTTCACACCTTTTCAGTTATATGGCACCACACCATACCTACCACCAATGCACCCATGATCCTACACCATAGTTTATTGGTCTCCTCTGCCTTTGTCCCCTACCCCCCTCCTCACCCTCTTGTATTCTCCATTCTGCAGTCATATCTCTAAGGCTGGTTTTGGTTTAGTTTTGTATGTTCCCTTATTTTGTTTCTTTGTATTCCACATATGAGTGAAATCATCTGGTGTCTGTCTTTCTCTTGACTTCTTTTACTTAACATAATCCCCTCCAGTTCTGTGGGATGCCATTTTTTAAAGATTTATTTATTTATGCATACAAGAACTGGGGTACAGGCCAGAGGTTCAGGGGGTGAGAGGATTCACTAGAGACAGTGGGGAGCAGAAAAGGCAGATGGACTGGAAAAACTGCTGAGAGGAGCAGCAGGCAAGACTGGAGATTTCTGCTGCGCCATGTGGATAGCTCCCTGGCCGGCCAGGGATCAAACTTGTGCTACAGAGGCTGCGGATAGCTTCATGGTGCTGTGCTTAACCCCTTGTGCCACCAGGGAGGCCCGGGATGCCATTTTTAACAATGATTATGGTTATCATTTTGCTAATTTGTGTATGTTTATTTTTTTAATATTTATGCATACAAGAGCTGGGGTGCAGATCAGAGGCATGGGAAGGGAGTGTGAGAGGATTCACCAGAGACAGAGTGGGGAGGAGAACAGCAGAAAGGCAGATCTAGTAAAGTACACTACTGAGGGGAGCAGGGGGCGAGGCAGGAGTGATCTGCTGTGCCATTTGGGTCACCTCCCTGGCTGGGGATTGATCGAACTGGTGCTGCAGTGGCTGCGGATAGTTTCATGGTACCCCTTGCACCACCAGGGAGGCCTTTTTTTTTTTTTTTAATTGAAGTACCATTGTTTTACATTGTTGGTAGTATTTTGTGAGTATAGGCTCTCTCCCTTCAGGTGTAGTTAACTGTAGTGCTGATTGGTGGCTTTGAAATAAAATTCTGAGAATTCCTGGGAATTCCAGGGAAGTGTACCAAAGGTCATTCTGGTAGAGTCAGGAAGGGTTGAATTTGAATAGAGAATATGGACTCTGCACTTCTCCACTTCTCTCCACTTCTGTATCAATGATCACATTTATGATTTGATCTATGTTCTATATTGTCTTATAATTAGTCATTTTATTTGAAGGAGGAGTTCTTATTATTCACCACAGGATCCAAAATATTGGTATGTGATAGTTATCTAATAAAATTTTTGTCGTTTGGTTGATATAAAATACAAAAAGAAGGAAGATAGGTGTGTTTGTGTGTGTGTGTGTGTGCACATTTAAGCTGTGGCTGGCATGATGCCCACTCTGTATATATGAGAAAGGAAGGACCTTTTACTTGTATTTAATTTCAGCTCAAATTTCCTACTTAGTGAACATTGCATAGTGAGTCTAAAGAGTGTTGGAAAGACAGTCACAACAAGAATAATAAGTCACCCACTTTTTTCTTCAACATTACCCCCCACCCATTGTTCCGGGATACTGCAGTTGACCAATTCCATTTAAAAACTTATTTTTTCTACATATGCCTTTTGAAAAGTCATTTATTATCTTGTGAAATCATAGGAGGGAAGGAGTAGAAACAACCAGAAGGTATAATGGGTTTAGATTTAATTCATGGTGCAGTATGAAACCATTGGAGGATATATATTTTAATAGTTTTATTGAGTTGTAATTTACATGCTGTAAGGCAGGAAGGGACACGGAGCAGGATCTCTATGATCCCATGCAGACCGGGTAAAGGAGGAGAGAGTCCCGGAGACCTCGGTGGGTTTTCAGACTTTTATAGGGATTTACCAGGTACACAGCAGGCAGAGGTACTGGGGGGCCGGGAGGCTGGCAGACCTCCCAGCCCCCAGCAAGTCTTCACTCTGGGCTCTCCGGCCTTCTCTCATGTTCTCTCGGCTTTTCTCTCGGCTTCTCTCTTGGCTCTGCTGGCATCCCTGTGACGCCGCCCTTAAAAAGCACAGTCTTATCCCAGGTGAATCCCATCTACATATGCCCACACCCTACTCCAGGTGCCTGCCATCAGGCATGCATTCAGGACCGCAGGGTTTCGTCATCTATCCTAATGGCGGGAGGGCAGAAAAGCCTGATACTTTTTACTTTACCCTACAATGAAAAAGTTGATTCATCAATATTTTCTTTCATGGATTGTGATTTTTGTATCATATGAAAGATTTTTTGACTATGTCAAACTCACAAAGATTTTCTCCTATGTTTTCTCCATAAATTGTATTAATAGATTTTACATGTTAGACCTATAATCAATTTTCACTTAAAGTATGATTTGAAGTT